>NW_026110984.1:315000-367500 GCF_024679095.1 Eriocheir sinensis | reverse complement strand
CTTCTTTATTGGACGATAGCCCATAATGGGGCAGGGGATGTGATGTGGCCGCCATTTAGTTTCACCAATTTAATTTGGTTATCTGATGATTGAGCTTTATATGGTGGTCTATTATCTCCTTATAAGGTTTGTCTATGTTCTCTTTCAATGCGGCGTCGATGTGTCTGTATTTGCCCATTGTTCTTCCAGCACAGTATTATAGGTCTGAGTTCTTGCATCTTGCTCTGGGCTCCAACCCTCTTTCCATGAAGGCTTTGGCCTCTGTCATAGTGTGTGTAGTTAACTTCCATCACTGCTAGTATTTTGGGCAGCCATTCCTCCTTCCTCCATCACCAGCCCCCTCGGCTATGTATTTCTCCATTTACCCCTACTCCATACAAAATTTCATAGCCATCATTAAGTGACGAAATAGTCCAGAAAAGAACCTTTTTATTGTTTAGGACTTTATCCATTTCAGAGCCTATGACATACTGTTTTCGCAGATATCTTTCAAACGAAGACTTGCTTGGGATTAACCTTTGGCACATTGTTCCCACACCTCCGCTAATTTTGACACTATTGTGCATTGTCAAATGCACGCCTAATTATAGCGTTTACTCTTGACTGAAGTCAAACCGCCTGAGCTACTACGCATTCGAACCAGGCAGTGAATCGTGACGTAGTAGTGACGTCTATCCACCCCACTGCCTTCACTCCTGGATACCCCTACTCCCTTTCCACTCCCTTCCTCCTACCCTCTACTCGCTTATCCCCTACCTCTTTCTCCTCCATGCACTCATTACTCTCTCAGTTTCCCCCCCTCCCCTTTCCCCCCTCCTCTCTCTCTCTCTCTCTCTCTCTCTCTCTCTCTCTCTCTCTCTCTCTCTCTCTCTCTCTCTCTCTCTCTCTCTCTCTCTCTCTCTCTCTCTCTCTCTCTCTCTCTCTCTGAGATGTGAAGGTATGGGCTCTTTATGACTTGTCTATAATGGCGGATAACTCTTAAGTATAAGGTTAGAATTCTCTTAAAGTATGGGCAGAGTGTTCTCTCCACACGACCTTGATTCACCAGTCCCAGCGCAACTTGCTGTTGCTTAATGAGTATTGTATGAGGTTTATTCCGGCAATTATATAACCATTGAAAGTTGTACGAGTTTTTTTACCCTCCATCTCGTAGAGTTACGTTGAACGTATGATAGTAGTATGAAGGATGTAGCTGACGCTTGATAATGTATAGGAAATCGTTTAAAGCAGACGGAAAGGAATATGGAGTGAAACTGAAGCGGGAATTCATTGCAGAGAAAATGTTAAAACGAAATTAAAGTGCATAAATATATTAATCATTGATTCCAATGTTGAAAAAGACTACCATACGATATGGGTTCATGTAGATATGTTAAAAAGTCATTTGCAGACATAAATAGACACCAAAATATATATATTGGGTGGATTAATAATATAAATAACTGACCACATATTTTACTTTAATATTCATCACTATCGACAAACAAGTCACCTTCATCATCACTGTCGATGTTGATGACGACAGGATCTACACCTTCACGTATGTTGTCAGAGGACCAGTACTCGTCCTCGAAGGCTCTGGCTCGTCGTACTGCTCCTGCCCACACCTCCTTTGTTGTCCGCACAGCTTGGCTTCTTGTACCCTCACCTGTAGATCTGCCCGGGTGAATCGCTGCAAGGTGGAGGCACATACCGCTTCATGGCGCCCACCTGTTCGATGGCGTTAAGCTCGGGATGTGCAGGTGGTAGATCAGACGAGACCTCATGTCCCCAGTCACGAATGACATTATCAACTGTGTACTGTGGCTCCGGTCGGTGTATCCTGCAGAGCTGAAGAAGCTCGGGACGCGTGGCGTGTTGCAGGAAGTGAATTCTGCGGATCGCTTCAGCCAGTCCATCAACTCTGCTTTGTTGGTGGCGGTGGTGGACACCGACTCTCCTCTGTCAACTGGCTGTGGTAGGGCGCGTTGTCCCAAAACCAATACTGATGGTTCTTCCAGGGCAGGTAGCAGCTGCGACGTAAGCCAGCGAAGGGAAGAGGGTGCTCGTTTCATTTCCCGTGGTAGTCACCGGTTTTGTTTTTGCAGGGAAGCACAAAAAAAGCTGAAATCGCTTACAAAACCGTCGACCTGTACCACCTGCTTCTCACTACAAATCGCTCCCCTTCTCCAGGTGGCACCTGACGACTGTAGGTAGCATTAGTGGCAGGCTGGGATGTGTCTACCCACTCCTTATTGTGTGCTGCTGCATGCGAGTGGTGAACCATGTCTCATCCACGTAAACTACTTCTCTTCCCTCCCTCCGATGTCGCTAGAAGTGCTCGGAGGGAGCCCTCAACACGGCGGCACACGACATCTAGCGACTCCTTCCTTAGGGTACACTTTCCGCTGTGATGTTCTGTAGCGGAATCCCATGTTGCAGCACTCGCCACATCGTAGTTTCTGAGGTTTCACTTGGGATAATACATGCCGTCTTCAAGCTTTTCAGTCAGGGTGCCTTAGTAGTAAACGTTCTTTTGCTGCAAACTTTTTAGCATGTATATGGCGGCGAATGTGCACCAGAAGTAAACTGTCAAAAACAAGTGGTGTGGGCAGGGGCGGCGGTGAGTGCGTGGCGGTGTCACAGGGGAGTAAGCTGTCCCGCGCTTGCAGTATCTCAGCCGAGAACGTGTGCTCCGTTGGAACCAGCAAGCGCACTGCATTTAGCGGTCATTCCCATGACCTCTGCAACACGATCATAAGGCCTGTTGGGGAAAATCATATTAGATAGCATGTTTCAGAAATTTTCATGTTTAACCATTTTCTTTAACCAGGACAACAATCCAAATGATATTCCTTACACAGTCTGTGAATGTTCACTTTTATTGTCATGGGTAACTGTAAAATATAAATGACTTTTTATTTGTAACTACGGAATACAAATTTACGATTCATTACTTACCTATTCAAACTTATCCTCAATTTATTTTTCAATATTCTTGATTAAAAGAGACTTGAAAGAGTCGTTGTATTTTTGATATGGCTCCTTTTGTGACCCACGGGAACATCGCTGCAAGCTGGCCATGGTTCACAGCGATGAAATACTCCTTCCTCCACAGGATGTGGGTATCAGCAACGATCTATCGAAGCCGCATGCCGTTACTTACCATGTTACCTTCTTCGCTCACCAAATACGGTGTAACAGTGAAACAAGCAAGAGCATCGATTACGATTGTTTGCATAAACAATCAACTACACTCGGCATATAATTTTTATTTCTCTGCCATTAATTCCTCATACTTGTGCATGGATTCATATACTGTGTAGCCGCAAGAGAGAGAGAGAGAGAGAGAGAGAGAGAGAGAGGAGGGGAGAGAGAGAGAGAGAGAGAGAGAGAGAGAGAGAGAGGAGGGGAAAGGAGGGGGGAACTGAGAGAAGTAACTGGAGGCATGGAGGAGAAAGAGGTAGGGATAAGGAGAAGGTGTAGGAGGAAGGGGGAAGGGAGCGGTAGGGAGTAGGGAGTATCCAGGAGTGAAGGCAGTGGGTGGATAGACGTCACTACTACAATGTCACGATTCGCCTGTTCGAATGCGTAGTAGCTCAGGGCAGGTATGTTGACTTCACAGTCAAGAGTAAACGCCATAATTAGGCGCATTTGACAATGCACAATGGTGTCAAAAATGAGCGGAGTGTGTGAAATAATGTGTGCCAAAGCACCATGCTGATCCAAGTCTTCGTTTGAAAGATATCTGCGAAAAACAGTATGTCATAGGTTCTGAAATGGATAGTAGGTTTTGTATAAAAATAGTATTATACATTCGTATCACAAAAATAAAGAAAATCAAACCTTTTCTAAATAGAAAATTATGAAGTTAATTTGTATTACAAAAAATAATGAACAGAAACACCAGAAGCATTATCAGTGGGAATTGCACCTGCTGATTCATTGAGTCAATCAGTTTGTTTATGCGAGAGGAGCTGTTTCTGACAATGCTACTCTCATATCATCATCGGCTTTCAGGCGGTTTCTGGCCTTGTCTTTTATTGCTACTAAACTTGGAGAACCCTGATTCACATAAGTACATTAGTGATAAAAGGAACAAACCCTTGGAAGGCACGCTGAGTAAGGAGTGGGAATGAATCTGTGAGTTTATCCAAAAATTAACACCAACTTTTTCAAATTCTTCTCTAAGAGTAGCAGAAGATTGAAGATCAATCAGTTCATCTTTTACTGGGCTGTCATCTTTTATTTCTGACAGTTCAGTGGCTCTCTCTGTTGGAATCCTGTCTTTTGAGAAGTAGCCAGTGAAGCCCTCCTTCAATATGTTCAAATGTTCTGTGATGTCTTCATTTATCCCAGAGTAACCTCAGGACCTCTCACTAATGACCTCATCGAAATTTGGGGAAATTTGCAAAGTTGCTTTGGTGAACTCCCCTCTCCGTGCCCATAAGTCCAGCTTTGTCTTCGGGTAACAATGCTGTCATCTTTTTCACTGCGCTTCAACAATGGTTACTGATGTTCCTTGGGTTGTTTGTTAACCTGGTTAAGATGGGTAAATATATCTGAGAGGTACCCTAAAAAGGCGATGAACTTGAGATCCGCAAAGTTTTTACACAGCTTTGAATCCCGGTCAATAATGAAAATCTCTACCTCAGTCCAGAGCTCAAACACACGAATAAGGATAAGTCCACGTGAAAGTCACCTCACCTCAGCATGAAGCAAAATAGTTGAATGCTCAGAGCCCATCTCATCACAAAAAGCTTTGAACGAATGGTGATTCAATGCTTGGGACCGAATGAAGTTAACAGCCTCAACAACTTTCTGCAAAACAATTCTTTCAGATTTTCAGGAAGAGTTTTTGCAGCTAATGCATGTCTGTGAAGAAAACAGTGTGTTGTTATTACATGGGGTGCCTTTTAGCTTTACAAGTGCAGTGAAGCCCTGATCTCACTCCCATCATGGCTGGAGCTCCCGTCATTACAGATTGAGCCAACAATGTCCCACATTGAGATTGTTCTTGTCAAAGAAGTCTTGTATTTTCTGCATTATACCAGTAGCCTTTGTGGTTTGCTGGAGAAGGTTCACAAAAGAGAAATTCATTTTAGTTCTTTTTCCACATATGTAACGGACAAAACAAGAAGTTGTGAAAAATTCGCTACATCACCAGGTTTCATCAAGTTGCAAAGATATTTTTGCTGGGCTAGATTTGATTTGTTCAATAACTTGTTGACAAATATCTTGATACATTTCACTAATACGCCGATGGATTGTGTCATTAGAAAGGGTAATGGCTTGAATCAGCTGCTTTGCTTTAATCCCCACATATGTTCAACCATGTGTCCTAAGGCACAGGTTTAATCACCTTCTCCAAAGCAATGTCATGAGGGTTTCTTAGCGCTTTGCTATTCGCAGCGCTACATTATAGTAGGAAGCTGCAAGCATTGGTTTCTTCTCAGATACAAAGCCAAGTTTGGGCGAGTGTTCCTGCAGCCCTAAACCTAGCTCTCTTTGACTCAAATGTGCGCACAGTCATCGGATGCATGGACATGATGTGAAGCTTCCAGATGCTGTTTCAGTATTGAAGGTTTCAGTGACCCATTTCCAAGAACTTTTAAGCACAGCAGACACTGAGGATTCTCCACACCATCCACAACAACGAAGTCAAAGCCATATTTTACATATGAATCCAGGTATGTACGTTTCTTGGGCATGACACAATCTGAAAAGAAATAATTATGAATTAGTCATGTGACCAATTCTCCATTCACTGAAAACATATCCAAGTAATATTGCCACTCATGCATCGATTCTTCAGTTAACATTAACACTCTCTGTGGATTTTTATCAGTATGCCAGGCTAGTTCTCATCAAAGCTCTCAATTAATGTTTTACTTTTAATTTAATGAAATATCATAATAAATGCATACAAACTTATAGTATTAATATTTCAGAACATATAATACTAATATACTTACATACCAGCAGTAATATACAACAATGAGAGAATGAAGTCTGCTCCAGGTCATTGCCAAGATCAACTTCAGAAATTCGGAACAGTGGTGTTACTGGTGGAGTGAACAGTGAGCATGCCCAAAACAGGACTGAACAAGATTGACAGATTAATTCTCCTTCCTCCCTCTCTCCCACACACACACACACTTTCTTTGCATTCTCTCTCTCATTTTACAAAATCAAATTTAATTGAATGATTTTTAAATTATCAGGTACTTCAATTATTTACCCCCGAATATATAATTTTTTACCCCCTAGGGGTAAATTTACCCCTGGTTGAGAACTTCTGATTTAGGGTATATATAGGCAGGAGATTTTCTCTGATACATATATATATATATATATATATATATATATATATATATATATATATATATATATATATATATATATATATATATATATATATATATGTATATATATATATATTTATATATATATATATATATATATATATATATATATATATATATATATATATATATATATATATATATATATATATATAGAGTTTATAGATTTACATAGAAAATCAGACCACAGACCCCATGGTCCAGACTTGGTGGTCTGTCCTTAAACCTAAGTGATTTTACATTAATCAGAAGACTCCAAAACGTTGCACTTCTACTCTAGTTGATATTAAGTTGAAGGAAGTGACGGTCGAGCTTATTTTTGAAGGAGTCAATCGTGTTACACTGGACCACTGATGGTGGGAGCTTATTCCATTCTCGCACTACAACGTTGGTGAAGAAAAATTTGGTGCAGTCTGAATTTATTTGTCTACATCTGAGTTTTACGCCATTGTTCCTCGTGCGCAAAGTGTCATCGATCATAAACAATGTTGATCTGTCTACATTCGTGAAACCATTAAGTATTTTAAAACATTCGATCAATTTTCCTCGGAGGCGACGTTTCTCAAGAGAGAACATGTAAAGGGTAGAAAGCCTTTCTTCGTAGGATTTGTTGCGCAAGGAAGGGATACTTTTCGTTGCCCGACGCTGAACACCTTCTAATTTAGCAATATCCTTTGCATGGTGGGGAGACCAAAACTGTACCGCATATTCCAAGTGGGGTCTGACTAAACTGTTGTAGAGCGGGATTATTACATCTTTATTCTTAAATAAAAAGTTTCTTTTAATGAAGCCCAACATTCTGTTCGCTTTATTTGCTGCATCGATGCATTGCTGTGAGAATTTGAGGTTTGACGCTATTTTGACCCCCAAGTCCTTGACGCATTGAACGCTTTTGAGTTTAACGCCGCGCATTTCGTAATCAAACTTCTTATTCCTCGTTCCAACTTGAAGGACCTGGCACTTGTCTACGTTAAAGGGCATCTCCCATCTATCCGACCAAGCTGAAATTTTGTGCAAATCCTCTTGGAGGCTTTGCCTGTCTTCGTCAGTGAGAACCGAGTTACCAATCTTTGTGTCGTCTGCAAATTTACTAATGCGGTTATTGAGTCCAACATCCACGTCATTGATGTAAATAATGAAGAGCACTGGGCCAAGAACCGAGCCCTGAGGGACGCCACTAGTGACCGGCGCCCACTCTGAGTTAAATCCGTCAATCACTACTCTTTGTTGTCTGTTGCTCAACCAATTCGCGATCCATTGGTTTACCTGACCGTCAATACCTATTTGCTTTAATTTGTAAAGTAATTTATGATGCGGGACTTTATCAAACGCTTTCTGGAAATCAAGATAGACTACGTCCAGTGATTTGGTTACGTCATAAACAGTGAAGAGGTCGTTATAAAAGGTTAATAGATTTGATAGGCAGGATCTTTTGTTTCGGAAGCCATGTTGTGAGTCCCCAATTAATGAGTGGCTTTCAAGGTAACTCACAATTTTGTCTCTAATTATGCCCTCAAGTAGCTTACCTACAACCGAAGTTAGACTAATGGGCCTGTAATTACCTGGTACTTTTTGTCTCCTTTCTTAAAAATAGGTGTCACGTTAGCCTTTTCCAATCTGAAGGGACAATGCCTTGTCGCAAGGACATAATGAATACGGTTGTGAGGGAGGAAGTATTTCGCACTTTGTTTCTTTCAGCAGAGTTGGATATACTTTATCAGGTCAGGACTTTTATTTGTTTAAGTGATTTGAGGGCTTTAAGGACTTCATCGGGTTTTATTTCAAAGTTAGACAATGCATGCTCAGGATTTACATTAGTACTGGTGTTGGTGGTGGTGGTGGGAGGACTGTTATTATTAAACACCGAGGAAAAGTAATTATTTAATAGGTTTGCAACGTGTTGGCTGTCAGTCACTAGTGCACCGTCGCTGTTTATTAAAGGTCCAATTCCACTTCTGATCGCCTTTCTGTTGTTTATGTAACTGAAGAAGGATTTCGGATTATTTTTACAGTTGGCTGCAATATTTTCTTCATATCTACGCTTTGCCTGATGCACTAATCTTTTTACTCTTCGCCTTGCATCATTGTAAAGTCTAATGTTTTCGGGCGTGCTTTGGTCTTTCTTTAACCTGTAAGACAATTTTCTCTCCTTGACTGAGTGTTTAATTTCGCTATTAAACCAAGGTGGACTTTTATTAGTGTTAATTCGCTTCTCGCACAAGGGGACAAATGTGTCCTGCTGAGTGAGTAAGTGATTTTTAAAGTTTAGCCAGGCGTCCTCTGCATTGCCGTCATCTGATAGTTGCATATCTATTAGTTTTCGTCGGATTTCTACGAAGTTGGCTCTTTTGAAATTGGGCACCTTAACTTTATTTTCAGTCACCGATGTTTGAGCTCTAATGTCAACGCGCACTAGTTTATGATCGCAGGAACCGAGGTGTTCTCCTAGAGAGATGGATGGATGGATGAGCTAAAGCAGAAAGTCGAGTGCAGCTGGACCGCGGGAAGAGGAGAGGCATGCAGTTAGCAAGTTCAGAAGAGCAATCAGCATTAAAATATCGATAGAAGATAGAAAGAGATGCAACATGGCGGCGGAATTTAATAGGTAGAAGACTGTCAGTATGAGGAGGGGAGTGATAAGGCGAAGAGCCTTTCGGCTGTAGTATTAGGCCGGGTTCCCACTATTCCATTTTGACAGATCCGTCGACGTTTAAATGAAGTCAAAATGACGTCACCGGAACAGCGGCCGCCCGGCACGGATGAGGGGACTTCCTGTCAGAGTCGTCGCTACTCAGCACCCCCTCCCGGCCCGTCATTGTCTTCAGGGGCGGGCTAAGAATCTTCTATATTAACAGCAGGAGCCTCAGAAACAAGATAGACTTACTAAGGGGTGAAGCTTGTTCAGAACATTTTGACACAATAGCGATCACTGAGACATGGATAGACACTGCCAAGAGAAATTTTAGATCGGAATTTGAAATAACGGGTTATCAGATGTTTCACAAAGACAGAAGGGGCAGAAAGGGAGGTGGAGTTGCCCTATATGTTAAAGACTCACTTAAATGTTTAGTTGACAATTCAATCAAAACTAACATGGATTCAGAATCGGTTTGGGTGGACGTTTACAAAGGGAAAGAAAAACTAACTCTAGGAGTTCTGTACAGGCCACCCAACCTCAACAGGCAGGACACGAGTATATTACTACAGGAGATTGGCAGGGATAGTAGTAGTAGAAATGTCTGCGTATTGGGGGACTTTAATTATAGGAATATAGACTGGGAAGACCTAGTGGGTGACCTGGAAGCCGAGGACTTTCTTGAAGCTATACAAGATAACTGCCTTAAGCAGGTAGTTACTGAGCCTACCAGAGGGGATAACATATTAGACTTAGTCCTAACCAATAATGGAAACTTGCTACATGAGCTGGAGGTGGGCGGAGAGCTAGGAAATAGTGACCACAGAACGATTCGTTTTAGCTTAGACTGGGCGGTAACCCGCGAACCAAACCCAGTGTTAATGCCAGATGTTAGAAGAGCAAATTACGAGGGGCTTCGAAGACATCTTGAAGGGATAAACTGGGATAATTTAGGGATACATGAGGGCCAGAACTGCGGATTGGAGAGCCAGGAGAACCAGGTAGAAATGTCTTACAATAATTTAGTTAGAGTAATCGTAGAGGGGCAAGGACAGCATATACCACAGCGAACACTTAGAAAAGAAAACAATGACCCCAAGTGGATGACTCGTGGACTAAAACACGAGATAGGGTTAAAGAAGAGAATTTATCAGAAAATAAAGAATGGTGACCTAGATTAGTGAAGAAAAACACAAGCAAAAAGGAATTATGAGATCAAAGTTGCAAATGAGGCGAAAAGTAATCCTAAGGGCTTCTTTCAGATGTATAGAACAAAAACACGGGAGAAAATTGGACCGCTGAAAACAAACACAGGGGAGCTAGTAGAAAATTACGAAAATATGAGCACATTGTTGAACGACTACTTCCTTTCAGTATTCACACAAGAGGATCGAACAACTATTCCGGAAAGGGTTCCGGTGTACGAGGGCGGGGATGGCGATAAATTGAGGGATATAATCATTACCAGGCAAGTAGTTCAGGATGAGATAGATAAGCTTAAGAGGAATAAGTCGCCAGGTCCTGACGGGATATTTCCGAGGGTATTAAAGGAATTAGCTGATGTAATCAGTGGCCCACTAACCGACATTTTTAAGATGTCGGTAAATACTGGCTATGTGCCCAGCTTATGGAAAGTAGCTAATGTGACGCCGATTTTCAAAAAGGGGGACAGGTCGGCTGCTTTAAACTATCGCCCAATTAGCTTAACATCGATTATAGGCAAGATGCTTGAGTCCATAATAGCCAGGAACATTCGGGAGCATCTAGAGAAACACAGCTTAATTCATGACTCGCAGCATGGGTTCACGAAAGGTAGGTCATGCCTCACTAATCTCTGTCCTTCTACAGTAAAGTATTTGAGGCGGTAGACAGAGATGAAAATTATGATGTAATCTATCTTGATTTTAGTAAAGCGTTTGACAAAGTTCCTCACCAACGACTGTTGCTTAAATTACAGGCTCACGTTGTAGAGGGTAAGGTTTTGAACTGGGTCAAGGCGTGGCTTAGCAATAGGAAGCAAAGAGTGCAAATCAATGGTAAAAGATCTGACTGGGGATGTGTTATGAGTGGGGTCCCACAAGGTTCGGTATTAGGTCCACTCTTGTTTATTATTTATATCAATGATTTAGATACAGGAATTAGTAGTGATGTCAGTAAGTTTGCAGATGATACCAAGATCGGTAGAGTAATTGAGTCGGATCAGGACGCTAGTATTCTCCAGGATGAACTAAACAGATTGTATGACTGGGCGGATAAATGGCAGATGGAGTTCAATGTAGGGAAGTGCAGTATTCTGAGTGTAGGTAGGGACAACCCCTCTCACAACTATTGCTTAAATGACACTCTCATAAGTAGGTATGGGTGCGAGAGGGATTTAGGGGTCTTAGTGAGCTCTGATATCCGTCCAAGGCCACAATGCATTCAAGCTAGAAATCGAGCAAATAGGGTACTGGGATTTATTTCAAGGAGCGTAAGCAACAGAAGCCCCGAAGTCTTCCTCAAACTCTATCTAGCATTAGTTAGACCTCATCTTGACTATGCGGTTCAGTTCTGGTCACCTTACTATAGAATGGATATCAAAATGTTAGAATCAGTGCAGAGGAGGATGACTAAGATGATTCAGGGGTTGAGAAACTTGCCATACGAGGAAAGACTCAAACAGTTAAACCTGCATTCTCTAGAAAGGCGAAGGGTGCGTGGAGACATGATCGAGGTTTATAAATGGATGAAGGGCTTTAATAAGGGAGATATTCATAAGGTTTTGTTGGTAAGAGAACCGGGTAGGACACGAAGTAATGGGTTTAAACTAGATAAATTCAGATTCAACAGGGACATAGGCAAAAATTGGTTTACCAACAGGGTAGTGGATGAGTGGAATAGGCTTAGCAGTCATGTGGTGAGTGCCAATACAATTGTCACATTCAAAAATAGACTAGATAAACTCATGGACAGCGATACTAGGTGGGGTCAGATACACGGGAGCTTAGGGTTAAAGGAACTGCCTTGTATAGGCCTACCGGCCTCTTGCAGATTCCAACGTTCTTATGTTCTTATTACCAGAATGGAGCGGTGCACGGGATATATGGTGCACGGGTTCACCCGCCTTCCCTTTCTCCTTTCGCCGGCTGGAGGCAGGGTGCTGGGGGCTGCCCTTCGTGCCTTATGGACTCGCCGCTTGGCAGCCACCTCCCTGTTCTCTTCTGGTCGGGGTGAAGGATGGAGTGACGTACTCGTGGCCCTTTCGTCACTCCATGCGGGTCTTCTATACGTGTTCTCCTGGTAAGTCAACAGCCCTTCCTGTGCGGCATGGCACGGCCTGGGCTCTTGGTCTCCGCTCCTACTCGCCTGTCCTGGCCGACTCCTGCCCCTTTACCACCCATCCCACTCTGCTTTATCGCCGATAGGCGGAGTGGGTGTGTGCGGGGTTCTTAGCGTGGAGGGCACAGGAATTCGTGTCCGTTTCTACCTCCCGGCCTTTTTCTACCTTCCTTTCCAGGATGGAGAGTTGGAACACGTTGTCTTTTGGCGCCCAGGGCCTGTTCTCCCCTACACACTTCACTGTTCCTGCCTCCCGGAGCTTCAGTGACTCGCCGTTACCTCTCATCTCTGCATGGTGGTCAGAGTGTGTGGTGGTGTGTGGTGCTTCGCGGTTCTTTCGACGCTCCTCCTCGCCCTTTCTCCCCTCCCCTTCTTTCGCTGGTTGAAGGCGAGAGGTTGGGTTTCGACGCTTCTTGCCTTCCGGCTTCCAGAGTTTCGCCGTTCCGCCTTTTCCTTCCATCTCGGCCTGTTGGTCAGGGTGTGGGGCGGTGTGCGGTGCTTCGCGATCCCCTCCCCCTCCTTCCGTGGTGGGAGAGGACGAGTTGAGTTTTCGGCGTTCCGTTCGTGCCCTGGCAGAGCTTCGCCGCTGCCTCCCATCTCTGCCTGCTGGTCCGAGTGCGGGACGGAATGCTGTGCTTTGCGGCGCCTTTGACACGCTTCTTCGCCCTCCTTGCCTCTCCCCTCTTCCCCGTTCGCGGGTTGAGGGCAGGGTGACGGTGTTCGGAGTTTAGTGTTTGTCGGGACGTCGCCGCCACCTCCCCTTTCCTGTCCGTTGATCGGCTTGAGGGAGTGTGACATCCGCCCCTTCCCCTAGCCCTCTCCCTTCGTTGGTTGAGGAGTGAGTTTCGGAGACTCGCAGCTTCGGAGCTTCGACACCCTAGGGCAGAGGTTCTCCATCTTTTCTTCAGTGCTGGCACCCTGAACTTATATAAACCGTTTTGTGGCACCCTTGTTTCACCTCCTCACATGAATTAACTTCTTTTACACAGTTGTACGTACTTAGCTGATAGGCGTAAACAAGCCTCAATGTATTGATCTTTATTGATTTGTATTGATCTTTAACATGTTTAGAATTGCTGGTTTCTTTTAGGCCTTCCCACAACCACGAATGACATTGGCAACTTTGTCAATGCAACCAAATCTGTGGATGGAATAATCCAAACAATAAAGAGCCTGTCTCCGGGAAAGAAGTACACCCTGCTGCCGGTGTTATTTTAACAGTCTGTTATCCATTTTAAAAGGGAAAATATAAGCTCATTTCAGCTGCCTGAAATAGGCTTTCAGATCGAGTGCCTAGAATGCAGGAAATGCATCCTTTTTCCTAGCATGTGTTAATGACTCCGGCATTCGCGCCATCAGGTCCACCACCCACCCAAAGTTTACCCTGCCTACGGGCCTGTCAATGACCTGTCCGTATCCAGACACCAGAATACTGGCCTGTCAATGACCTGTCCGTATCCAGACACCAGAATACTGGCCTGTCAATGACCTGTCCGTATCCAGTGTGTGTGTGTGTGTGTGTGTGTGTGTGTGTGAAGGACAAACAAGGCGGGATCAGAGTTGCTGGTAGTGGAACGCGCACGGCACGGATAGGCTATTCAGTACCGCATAACGCCCACACACACTCCTTCAAATACTATAGTATTTCCATTTTGTATAAATACCCCGACACTGGACACCGTTGTATTCCAACGTTGTCCAGTGTCGCGGTATCTATACAAAATCTTTGTTATTATCCTAAAAACGAAACAATCTCAACACTATGACCTTATTAGATTATCCAATCATTTAATCAAATCCATTTAAAGGTATTGAGTAGCTGACATATGAGAGGAAGCGAGAAGTCTTGAGAGTGTGTGGCAGATATGTGCATGGGGCGGGGCTGACCCGCATAGGCCTACACCCCACCGGCCAGTTTCAAATGGAAATACTATAGTACCTTCAGGATAAATTTACTGATAGATAGAAAAGTTTTAAGAAATGTGAGAAATAGAGAGCGGTTTGGTGCAAGATGCTCCGGGGTCGCAAAGAAATTGATCCAGAGCTTTGGCCGAAGAACCGCCGGTGACCGAGAGAAACTGCCAGGTTGAGGATGCCGGGGGGGAGGATGGGGAGCCCGCCGAGCGGGGCGTTACGCCGGGGGGCACGGATGGGGAGAGAGAAGGATGAGGATGGGGAGGCCGACGATAGGGGAGTTACGTCGGAGGGAAAGGAGGGGGAGAGGGAAGGATGAGGACGGGGAGGCCGACGAAAGGGGAGTTACGCCGGGGGGACAGGATGGGGAGAGAAGGATGAGGAAGGGAGGCCGACGATAGGGGAGATACGTCGGGGAAGGATGGGATGGGGAAGGATAGGAGGGGAGGCCGACGATAGGGGAGTTACGTCGGGGGGAAGGATGGGATGGGGGAAGGATAGGAAGGGGTGGCTCCTCAACAGGAACGAGCTCACTAGGGCATATCGTGGTCACTATTGTAGATTGGGCTCGTCATATGCAGGACCGACTTCTTCGGAGACGACGATAGCAGATTCATAGGCATTTCCTCCATTTTCAACGTTGGATACAGCCAGCTCTTTAACAAGGTCGTCATTTTCTTTCATGAAGATGTCCAGCGCTCTGACAAGATCGTCATTTTCCTCCTTGGAGACGTGCAGCGCTTTCACAAAGTTGTCATTTTCCTCCATGAAGATGTCCAGCTCTTTGACAAGGTCGTTGATTTCATCCATGGATACGTGCAGCGCTTCTACAAGGTCGTCATCATTCTCCTTGGAGATGTCCATCGCTTCTACAAAGTCGTCATCATTATCCTTTGAGATGTCCAGCGCTTTTACAAAGTCGTCATTTTCCTCCATGAAGATGTCCAGCGCTTTTATAAGGTCGTTATTTTCTTCCTTGGAGATGTGCAGTGCTTTTACAAAGTCGTCATTTTCTTCCTTGGAAATGTGCAGCGTTTTGACAAGGTCGTTGATTTCATTCATGGAGATTGTCAGCGCTTTTACAGAGTCGTCATTTTCTTCCGTGAAGATGTCCAATGCTTTTAATAGGTCGTCATCATCATCCATGGAGATGGTCTGCGCTTTTACAAGGTCGTCCTCATTCTCCTTGGAGATGTCCAGCACTTTTACAAGGTCGTCATCATTCTCCTTGGAGATGGTCTGCGCTTTCACAAGGTTTTGCAGTCTGTCAATTTCTTCCCTAGCGCTAGACAGGTCATTGGCGAGATCGTTGTTTTCGTGTCTCGATAAGGACACTTCATTAGCCAGACCGGTGTTTTCTTTGCGGAAAAGGGACAGGTATTTTCGGAGCCTGTGAATTATTTTCCCAGCATTTGACAGGTCATTGGCCAGACCGGTGTTTTCTTTCCGGGATAGGGACTGGCCTTTTCGCAGCCTGTCAACTTCTTTCCAAGCGTTAGACAGGTCATTGGCCAGACCGGTGTTTTCTTTCCGGGATAGGGACTGGCCTTTTCGCAGCCTGTCAACTTCTTTCCAAGCGTTAGACAGGTCATTGGCCAGATCGGTGTTTTCTTTCCGGGATAGGGACTGGCCTTTTCGCAGCCTGTCAATTTCTTTCCAAGCGTTAGACAGGTCATTGGCCAGATCGGTGTTTTCTTTCCGGGATAGGGACTGGCCTTTTTGCAGCCTGTCAATTTCTTTCCAAGCGTTAGACAGGTCATTGGCCAGACCGATGTTTTCTTTCCGGGATAAGGACTGGCCTTTTCGCAGCCTGTCAATTTCTTCCCTAGCGTTAGACAGGTCATTGGCCAGACCGGTGTTTTCTTTCCGGGATAGGGACTGGCCTTTTCGCAGCCTGTCAATTTCTTCCCTAGCGTCAGACAGGTCACTGACCAGACCGTCGTTTTCTTCCCGGAATGAAGACACGACTTTTCTCAGTCTGTGAATTATCTCCCCAGCGTCAGACAGGTCACTGACCAGACCATCGTTTTCTTCCAGGGATGAGGACATGACTTTTCGCAGTCTGTGAATTATCTCCCCGGCGTCAGACAGGTCACTGAGAAGGACGTTATTTTCGCGTCGAGATACGTACAGGTCATTGAAGAGGCCGCTGTTTTCTTCCTCCAGCTCTGACCTTTGCTGTTCTGCCTCTCTCCGAGCCGTTTCTTGAGCCAGCACTGCCCTGTGCTGGATGCTGGCTTCATCTGACGCCTGAAGCAGGAGGACGGACAGGAGGCCGTTTTGGCTGGTGAGGTCCTGCATGGCCTGCTGTGTCTGCTTCTGCTCGGCCAGCAGATCGGCAATGATCCACGCCTTGTGGGCCGCGAGGTCCCGCGGGGGTGCTCTTTCCCCAGGTGCGGCGGCGGGCAGCCCTTCGGCGGGCGCGGCGGCAGGCAGCCTTCGGCGGGCGCGGCGGCGGGCTGCCCTCGGCAGGCGCGGCTGTGGGCCCAGACCCGTTGTACTCAGGACCACATTGATGGCCCGGCCCACCACACCAGCGCGAGAACAACGTCAAGGCGCATCGTCGGGATGTTGATTGAAGGACGTCTGAATGAAAAAAAAAAAGTGCGGAAGTGAGCGACAACGAGGGAAAGCGAAAGTGAGCTGAGAGCCAGACAGCAACGACAGCAGGAAAGAGGGCAGCAGAAGTGTGTCCTCCTCTCCTCCTCCTTGCAGTGTTACCCAACTCATTAAGGACGGCGAATGCATGACGAGAGAGAGAGAGAGAGAGAGAGAGAGAGAGAGAGACCAGTCAGTAATTTAAATGGTGGAAAGGAATGCTCTCTCTCTCTCTCTCTCTCTCTCTCTCTCTCTCTCTCTCGCACATCGGGCAAACTGCAGGTAAACAATTTGAAGAGGGAATGCAACCACTTTTAAATTCCTCCTTTGTTTTCTTCTTTTCCTCCTTCCTTCCTTCCTTCCTCATTAAGTTTTCTATTCATTTATCCTATTTTCTCTCCATTCTTCTTTACCTCCCTTTCTTCGTCTTTTCTATTTTCATTTCTCTCTTCTTTCCTTTTTTCTTTCCTTCCAGACTTCCTTTCCTTCCCTCTTTCATTCATTGGTAATAGAAGGGAATGGGAGGGAAGGGAAGGGAAGGGAAGGGAAGGGAAGGGAATGGGAGTGAAGGGAAGGGAAGGGAAGGGAAGGGAAGGGAATGGAATGGGAGTGAAGGGAAGGGAAGGAAGGAAGGAAGGAAGGGAATGGGAGTGAAGGAAGGGAAGGGAAGGGAAGGAACGGGAGTGAAGGAAGGGAAGGAATGGGAGTGAAGGAATGGGAGTGAAGGGAATGGGAGGAAGGGAGGGAAGGGAAGGGAAGGAAGGAAGGAAGGAAGGGAAGGGAAGGGAAGGGAAGGGAAGGGAAGGGAAGGGAAGGGAAGGGAAGGGAATGGGAGTGAAGGGAAGGGAAGGGAAGGGAAGGGAAGGGAAGGGAATGGGAGTGAAGGGAAGGGAAGGGAAGGGAAGGGAAGGGAAGGGAAGGGAAGGGAATGGGAGTGAAGGGAAGGGAAGGGAAGGGAAGGGAAGGGAAGGAAAGGAAAGGAAAGGAAAGGAAAGGAAAGGGAAGGGATAGGAAGGGAAGGGAAGGGAAGGAAGGAAGGAAGGGAAGGAAGGAAAGGGAAGGAAGGGAAGGAAGGAAGGAAGGAAGGAAGGAAGGGGAGGGGAGGGGAGGGAAGGGAAGGGGGTAAATGTCCAGAGAGTTGCCCATCTCACTGCGGTACTTCTCACCCTAACCATGGGTTAGATCTCATGATTTTATGCATTTTGAACCCCATATATATGCCTCGCAAATTGATAGAATCGCTGCAAGCGATTTTTGAAAAGTTAGTGAGTTTTTTGCGGCCGCCTCGGGGCGTCACTGGGAGGACTGGGATACTTTGTTACCCCGCCTCCAAAATACGATATTACGCCTCCATTTTGTACTTAAGGGACGAAATACATGTCCCTTAACCATAATATGAAGGCGGAAAAACTTAAAAGTAATGAAAAAGTGGTAAAGGTAGTGAAAAGGCATATTATACATACGCGCGATGTGTTTACATGGCGACGCCATCGCGATGTGAGCAGCGTTGCCAACGATCCGGTTAGCGGTGTTAAGCTAGGTTAGCGATGGAACGCTTAGTTAGCCAGTAGCCCACGCATGTGAGACCAGGTCCACCACGCGTGGTTATTTTTTTTTTAGAACACGCACCTTTACCCAAAGGCTTTTGTGAAGGTTTGGGTTCTCCTTCCATAAGTCCATACCGCTTTTCCCCATTTCCATTTTTTTAAGACTTTCGAGATGGGCTGTGGCGCCTTTACCTAATACTATCAATACATCACCCCATCACTTATCTCCCCTCCTCTATTCTTACTCCTCTTTTTTTCATCTTCCTCCACTCCCCCTTCAGCATCCCCCTTCCTCCCATCACCTGCCCCATAAACCGTTCATTGCGCCATTATTCGCGGAAGCCCCTTAGTGATGGTCTTGAGATTAGTACCCATTGGTCTCGGGGCCTTGAGTCATTTCCTCGGAGGCTGATGGCGGGATTAGTATGTGCGAAGGAGATGAGAGACAGACAGACAGACAGACAGAGAGACAGACAGACAGACAGACAGACAGACAGACAGACAGACAGACAGACAGACAGACAGAGAGACAGACAGACAGACAGACGGACAGACAATCAGACAGTCAGACAAACAGAAAGACGGGGATAGAGAGGAAGAAAGAGAGCAAGAAAGCACTAAAGAACAAGGTAGGGAGAGAATAAATAAATAAATAGAGAAAAAAGAAAAAAAGAAGGAAAGACAGACAGACAGAAGCACAAATAGACGGACAGACAAACAGACAATGACAGAGAAAGAAAGACAGCAAGCAAGCAAACAAACAAGCAAACAAGAAAGAACGAACGAAAAAGAAAAACAAAGATAAGAAGAGAAAGAATAAAGAAAGAAAAAAAAAAGAAGGGAAGAAAAAAAAACCCGAACGAGAAAGAAAAAAAAGAAAGACAAAGATCACGTTAAAGACTTAAAAGCTTATGAGAAAGATAGTTTAGTAAAGAAAAACTCAAAATGATGTGTCAAAAAAGAAAGAAGATAAGCTATTAACATATAAGTGAAAAAATTAGGAGGTGAGAGTAATTGAATGTTAGTAAAGATGAGAGGTAATAAGATAGAGATAAAGAAGAGGAGGAGGAGGAGGAGGAGGAGGAGGAAGGGGAGGAGGAAACTGACGAGAGAGGGACCATGTAAGAAAATGATGGGATGGGCGAAATTGAGGAGCGGTGAAATATGTGATGGGAAAGAGATAGAGAGAAGGAGGGAGAGAGAGGGAAGGAGAGAAGGAGGGAGGAAGAAGTTAATAGGGAGGGAGAACGGATGGGTTTGGTAGGAAGAGGAAGGGAAGGAGTGGGGGAGGGAAGAGTGATGGAAGGGAAATGGAGGAGTTGATGGGAGGCGGTGGACCTTTCCATAACAAGTACTCAACGTGTCATGGAGGTACAGGAAGGAGGGAGGGAGGAGGTAGGTGGGTGGGTAGGTTCTGTAGGTTAGAAGGTAAGGAGATAGAGAGTAAAGAAAGGAGGAAAGGAGAGAAAGAAGGAAGGGAGGGCGGTAGGAAGGAAAGAAGAAAGGAAGGAAGGAAGGATAGAAAGAATGAATGAATGAAGGCTAGAAGTGAGTAAGTAGGGAAGGAAGGAAGGAAGGAAGGATAGAAAGAATGAATGAATGAAAGCAAAAAGCGAGTAAGGAAGGAAGAAAAGGAAGGAAGGAAGGAAGGAAAAAGGAAGGAAGGGAAGGAAAGAAGGAAGATAGAAGCAAAGAAAGGATGAAAGTAAGGAAGATAATAAAATGTGAACGAAAGGAAGGTAGGGAGGGAGAGAAAAACGGAGATGTAGGAGGGACGGAATGAAAAGAGGGAGTGGAAAGTGGTCAGTGATGTCGCTTTTGTTGTTGTTATTGTTAGTGTTGATATATTGTTGACACATTTCACTCGTTTTCCATTTCTTTGCTATACTTTCATCCATTCCTTTCGTACTGACCTCAACACCGTCCCACACACACCAGCAGTATCGGAAAAATATAGTCTTTTTATTTTGTTTCATATATATTGACCTTCTTCGTTCGATTATAAATAAGTTGTTGCCGGTCATAAGTAATAACAGATTTTAGGTCACTTTCAGTAACGTAATTTGTTCTGTTTTAATCAGTTCAGCGTACTACGAGGATGTCAACAATTCAGTACTAAAAATAATATAAAAGCAGATAGACTGATACAAACATACAAATATATAATACTATTTAAGCCAATCTTTTTAGCTCTCAACCCTACTCCCCCTCACGCACACACGCACATACATACATACATACATTCACACACACACACACACACACACACACACACACACACACTGACTAGCAATTCACTCGGGTCAAGGGTTCATGAATCACCAGCTGTCGGCGATACATCTTGTCTCTGTCTCTCTCTCTCTCTCTCTCTCTCTCTCTCTGTGTGTGTGTGTGTGTGTGTGTGTGTGTGTTTGTGTGTGTGTGCGTGTGTGTGTGTGTGTTATTTTCGGTTTTCCTATTTTTTTGCCGCTGTAAGTGACCCGCGTGAATGGTACGGATCTGTTGAGAATAAAGGGGACAGGTGTGTGACCGTGACAAAACCATAGAATTCCCTATTTGATTTTTGTATGGGTTATTTTTATGTTAGGCTCAAAGTAAAGCGCCGGAATTGTTTCATGATGGGGCCTGTTGGTCGGACCTATCCCGTTAGTGGCGCAGGTAATTGCTTTTATAGTGACGCCATTCTTGCTTGGCTTATGTTGCCCCCCGAAGAGAGTTTAGCTTGAGTCCGGGTTGATAGGTGGTCATCAGAACAGCACTGATTGTATTATTTGCATTATTGTTTGTTGTATATATTTTGGTGTGTTGTGTATTTCATCAAGATATGTTCTGCTATTATTTGCGTTCTAAGTTTAATTGGTAGTTTCTCATATTGTGCGTTTTACTATTTAACTCGTTTTATTTTTTTTTATTTTTTTTTATCCGAGGAAGCGTGATGCACTTGTCTTGTCCACTCTGTTGTTCTGAATCTTTGGTGCCTCTTTTAACCCGGTAGCAGCAGGGATCATGTTTCTTAATGGCCCCTCTAAACGAGAAAAATGAGAAAAAATCATCACTCACACAAACCATTTCAAAATATATATCTAAGCATTTGTGATCAGTTTATGTATCATCTATTTTGGGGAAGTTTATATCATGGCATAAATTTGGCCCGTCACTGCTACACGGTAAAGCCACAAATTTGGCCCGTCGCTGCTACACGGTACAGCCACAAATTTGGCCCGTCACTGCTACACGGTAAAGCCACAAATTTGGCCCGTCACTGCTACACGGTAAAGCCACAAATTTGGCCCGTCACTGCTACACAGTAAAGCCACAAATTTGGCCCGTCGCTGCTACACGGTAAAGCCTCAAATTTGGCCTGTCGCTGCTACACGGTAAAGCCACAAATTTGGCCCGTCGCTGCTACACGGTAAAGCCACAAATTTGGCCCGTCGCTGCTACACGGTAAAGCCACAAATTTGGCCCTTCGCTGCTACACTGTAAAGCCACAAATTTGGCCCGTCGCTGCTACACGGTAAAGCCACAAATTTGGCCCGTCGCTGCTATACGGTAAAGCCACAAATTTGGCCCGTCGCTGCTACACGGTAAAGCCACAAATTTGGCCTGTCGTTGCTACACGGTAAAGCCACAAATTTGGCCCGTCGCTGCTACACGGTAAAGCCACAAATTTGGCCTGTCGTTGCTACACGGTAAAGCCACAAACTTGGCCCGTCGCTGCAACAGGGTTAAATCTTTCATCAATTTCATCCACTCCGTCAAAACAGAGCCCACCAGAGAGCAGTAGCTTCGCCATGGCTGCCAGGACGCGCTCCGACACGCTATTCCCTAATCATGAGTTGTGACGCTTTCCCTGGACACATGTTTTCGGCCACCGGGATATGGAATGCAATCAAATGCGCTTTTTCCATCAACACGTTAAAAATGATTAATGATTATCGAGAAAAAATAATGACCTAGCTACCCACGTTATGTTGTTAAAAAAACGGGATGTGTAGATAGTTAACATTTTCTTTGACACACGAGATAGAGATAGTAAGTAGATATATAGACAGATAAATATATAGAGATAGAGAGAGACAGACATGGATATATAGATAGATAGATAGATTGATAAATAGATAGATAGACAGAATAATAGTTAGATACATATAGATAGATAAAAAGATAGAAATGCATATATAGACAGATAGACAGATGGATAGATTAATAGATAGATAGATGGAGTGTTAGGCATACATACATACATACATACAGACAGACAGACAGACAGACAGACAGAGTAGACGCAAGACAATACCACCTGGCTGTAAAGTGAACCTGCCTTCTATTTAACTAACGAATCACTTATGTACTTTTCCTTTGTCTTAGCACGACCTAGACATTTCCTATTCATTAAACGCATAAAAAGGAGAGAAAAAACAGCCGGGTATCCCTTCAACCGTTAATTATTTCCACGTTACGTTTTCTCTTCCCTCTCGTGAAGTTTGAGCAAGTACTCTTGTTGGTGGTAGCGAGTGTTCTAAGTGCTAATCGGTTCACGGATAGAGAAAATCATATCCGCCAGGGTTACTTTATTAAACAAAACTTACACAGCTCATCACGACAAGGACAACACATAGGATAGGTGTTTGTTTGTGTATGCGTTTGTGTGAATGTTGTTTGTGTAGGTTAACATTTAAGTGTTGGTGTATGTGTGGAACAATGTGTAACGGTGGACAACAAGAGAACGTGGACGGACAGTCAAAGGTAAACGAATACAAGGAAAGTTAACGATGAAGACGCGACAAGACAGACTGGCAGACACAGTGACGATGGACATTACATGAAAACACTGAGAATCGTAAGTCTCTCTTTGCAGCACCCCATTTTCTTGTCACTGAGGGGAAGGAACACTGAATTTGAGCGGTGACTGCTACAGATTACTCCCCCCCAGTGACGAGGAAGGAGGAACGAAATCTTCCCTGGTGCTGGGGCGCTGTGGCAGACGGTGATGCGTTGCGATGAGTAGCGTTGTGTAGAGTTGTGTCGAGATGCGCGGTAAGTTGCGTTGAGGTGCGCTGAGTAGAGTTGCGTTGAGTAGTTCAGCTACGGTGAGTCGAGCTGGGGCGAGTAGTGCAGTGACAACAGCTACAGTAAGTCGAGCTGGAGTGAGTAGTGTAGTGACAACAGCTACGGTGAGTCGAGCTGGAGTGAGTAATGCGGTGACAACAGCTACGGTGAGTCGAGCTGGAGTGAGTAATGCGGTGACAACAGCTACGGTGAGTCGAGCTGGAGTGAGTAATGCGGTGACAACAGCTACGGTGAGTCGAGCTGGAGTGAGTAATGCGGTGACAACAGCTACGGTGAGTCGAGCTGGAGTGAGTAATGCGGTGACAACAGCTACGGTGAGTCGAGCTGGAGTGAGTAATGCGGTGACAACAGCTACGGTGAGTCGAGCTGGAGTGAGTAATGCGGTGACAACAGCTACGGTGAGTCGAGCTGGAGTGAGTAATGCGGTGACAACAGCTACGGTGAGTCGAGCTGGAGTGAGTAGTGTAGTGACAACAGCTACGGTGAGTCGAGCTGGAGTGAGTAATGCGGTGACAACAGCTACGGTGAGTCGAGCTGGAGTGAGTAATGCGGTGACAACAGCTACGGTGAGTCGAGCTGGAGTGAGTAGTGCAGTGACAACAGCTACGGTGAGTCGAGCTGGAGTGAGTAATGCGGTGACAACAGCTACGGTGAGTCGAGCTGGAGTGAGTAATGCGGTGACAACAGCTACGGTGAGTCGAGCTGGAGTGAGTAATGCGGTGACAACAGCTACGGTGAGTCGAGCTGGAGTGAGTAATGCAGTGACAACAGCTACGGTGAGTCGAGCTGGAGTGAGTAGTGCAGTGACAACAGCTACGGTGAGTCGAGCTGGAGTGAGTAATGCAGTGACAACAGCTACGGTGAGTCGAGCTGGAGTGAGTAGTGCAGTGACAACAGCTACGGTGAGTCGAGCTGGAGTGAGTAGTGCAGTGACAACAGCTACGGTGAGTCGAGCTGGAGTGAGTAATGCGGTGACAACAGCTACGGTGAGTCGAGCTGGAGTAGCGCGTAGGAGACAGCTACGGTGAGTCGAGCTGAAGTGTTGAGCAGCGATGAGTTGAGCAGCGAGGGGTTGAGCAGCGAGGAGTTGAGCAGCGAGGAGTTGAGCAGCGTGAGGTGGGCTGCATGAGGTGGGCTGCATGAGGTGGGCTGCGTAAGGTGGGCTGCGTAAGGTGGGCTGCGTAAGGTGGGCTGCGGTGAGTTGAGTGGTTGGCTGTTTAATAGATCCTGGAAGGCTTGAATCCGCACTCCCGAATCGCGAACCACGTAGACGGGTCCTGAGCAGAAGAGTGGTGCTCTGAAGGACACCGCCGTAGTAGAGGAAGAGTTGCATGTCATCGTCAGGTATGAAGTCGAGCGGCGTGGAGATGGGCAATAGGCACTGGCGTAAACGCGCCGGGGGCCACGGCAGTCAGAGTGCGTCGAGGGAACTGCGTGTGAAGGCGCTAGCTGGCAGCGTGTCAGGGGCCTCGGCAGTCGGTGAGAGTAGAACGACTGCGTGTATTAAAGGCGCCAGCTGCCAGCGTGTCAGGGGCCTCGGCAGTCCGTGAGGGCGTCGAATGACTGCGTGGTAAGGCGCTAGATGCCAGCGTGCCAGGGACCACAGCCGGTTGAGAATTGAGGGGCGCAAGCATATGCCAGGAGCCGCGGCAGTCTTGAGTGCGTCGAACGACTGCGTGGGAAGGCGCTAGATGCCAGCGAGCCGGGGGCCACAGCGAGTTGAAAAGTTAGGGGCGCTAGCATGTGCCAGGAGCCGCGGCAGTCCGTGAGAGTAAAACGAACTGCGTGTACTGTAGGCGCTGGCACGTGCCAGGGGCCTCTGTGGCTCGGGGAGTGAACCAGTGTTCAAAAAGGCACTGTAACACAACACTGTACGCTTAGTGGGTAACACTGTGACACTAACTGTTGCTGGGGACGTGCTGCACTGAACTGTTGCTGGACACACTGCACTATACACAAGGATCCACAAGTGTAGGATAATCCAAGACGGCGGTGGTAGATCCAGGAGGCGGTGGTTAATCCAGGGGGCAGCTAATAGTCCCAGTGGGGTGTCACACTGTGTTTGCGTGTCTCTCTGAGTTTGTGGTGTGTGGCGGCGTATACACTGAGTCTGTGTGTGGCGTGTACACTGCGTGTGTGGCACTGTGTTTGAGTGTTCACTGAGTCTGTGTAGCGTGTCACACGGTGTGCGTGTCTCAGTCGCCGGACCAGCAGAAAAGCAGGGAGGAGGAGGGGTGGGGGTGGGTGGGTGAGCGCCGGGAGAAGCACCATGGGGCACAAAAGATGCCTGAAGGGCGCTGAAGATGCCTGGAGGAGGCGCACACAGGGAGCCTAGAAGAGGCGCACAGAGGGAGCCTGGAAGAGGCGCACAGAGGGAGCCTGGAAGAGGCGCACAGAGGGTGCCTGGAAGAGGCGCACAGAGGGTGCCTGGGGAAGGCACAGAGGGTGCCTGGGGAAGGCACAGAGGGTGCCTGCCGCCTGGGGAAGGCACAGAGGGTGCCTGGGGAAGGCGCAGACGGCGCCTAGGGGAGGGCGGGGGAAAACCCTGAAGGTGGCAACTACGCCTATGGCGTAATGTTTCTCCCGACCTGAGTGCTCAGCCCCACGAACCCCGAATGGAGGTGAGGATTTTTGCCCCAGGAGAGGGCGGACGAATGGACAAGTTACCCTGCCCAGGTCCTCCACTCTAGGAGAGAGTGCCCTTAAAACGGCACCGGCTATAAGCCACCTTGAACCATAGCAACACTCCGGGGTCACCAATTGTTGGTGGTAGCGAGTGTTCTAAGTGCTAATCGGTTCACGGATAGAGAAAATCATATCCGCCAGGGTTACTTTATTAGACAAAACTTACACAGCTCATCACGACAAGGACAACACATAGGATAGGTGTTTGTTTGTGTATGCGTTTGTGTGAATGTTGTTTGTGTAGGTTAACATTTAAGTGTTGGTGTATGTGTGGAACAATGTGTAACGGTGGACAACAAGAGAACGTGGACGGACAGTCAAAGGTAAACGAATACAAGGAAAGTTAACGATGAAGACGCGACAAGACAGACTGGCAGACACAGTGACGATGGACATTACATGAAAACACTGAGAATCGTAAGTCTCTCTTTGCAGCACCCCATTTTCTTGTCACTGAGGGGAACGAACACTGAATTTGAGCGGTGACTGCTACACTCTTTACCTCCCTTTTAATTTTTATTTTTACTGCCGTCCCTGTTTGCTCGGTTTCGTAATCTCTAGTTTTTTTCCCTCTCTTGAACTCTCCATTTTTATCTTGCTCATGTAACCAGTTCTCAACGTTTCTTTGTTGTGTGCGTGTGGGTTTTTTTTCCACTCTTTCCTTTTTTCTTTTTCGTATTTGTCAGCTTTTTTCAACTTGCCTGGTTTCGTATTCTACTGTTTTATCCTCAGCTCTTTTTTTTATCAGAACTAACTCTCAACCTTTTTTTTGTATGGTCCCTTTTAATTCCTTTCTGCCTTGCCTTTTCTCCCAATTGTCTACATTTTCACTTTGTCTTGTTTCGTAACGTTTCTTTTTTCTAATCTTCTAATCTACTTTTTATGCCACTCTTTACTTTTGTCTATTATGGGAGCGGTGAGTAGCGGGCTTTTTTTTTTCTCTGCACTCTTTTCGTTGCCCTTGAGTCGTCTCCTTTGCTGGAAAAAAAGCGCATTGAAGTACCTCATAATTTTTATTTTATTTCTATGCCCCCTTTTTAAACATTCTCTAGCTTTGCCTTTTCCTTATTTCTCCACTTTTTCAACTTTCCTCGTTTCGTAATCTCTTTCTTTTTTCAATCTTCATCTTTACTTTTTTGTGCTCGTTGAATTACCTCTCAATTTTTATTCTATTTGTGTGTTTCTTCTCCTCCAGCTTTTCTCTTCCTTATTTGTCCACTTTTCAAGTTGCCTCGTTTCGTAATCTGTATCTTTTATCATCAGCACTACTTTTTTTTTGTTGCTTATAACCATACTCAATTTTTTTCTATATATGTATCCTCCCTTTTTTCTCCTCCTTTACTTCATTTGTCTGTATTTTCAGCTTGCTTGGTTTCGTAATCTGCTTTAATTTTTCTCCTCTAGCTTTTTTTTATGCTCATTGAACTACCTCTCAACTTTTACTTTTTTGTGTCCTTCCTTTTTAGCTTTGCCTTTCCTCCATTTGTCTACTTTTTCATCTAGTTCGGTTTCGTAATCTTCTTTTATTTTTCTCCTTGAGCTCAATTTTTTATGCTCACTCAACTACCTCTCAATTTTTATTCTATGTCTATGCTTCCTTTTTTTCCTTTTTAGCTTTTCCTCCATTTCTCTACCTTTTTTCAGATTTTTGCTCATTCAACTACCTCCCAACTTTTATTTTCTTTGTTTACTTCTTTTATCCCTCTTTTAAGGCTCTTTAGCTTTTCCTTTCCCGAACTGTCTACTTCAATATTTTTGTGTGGGGTAGTCTCCTTTTTCCCTCTTCAGCTCTACCTTTTCAGAATTGACGGTTCCTCAGGTTTTTTCTCTCCCCGTTTTTCTCTCCTCAAGGCTCTCTTCTTTTCAAACTTTTACTCCGTGGCATTTTCTCAGCAGCCCCTTCTCGAATTTTATGCCTCAAAAACCACTTGTTCCACTTGTTTTACTGTATTTTTTCCATATCTACATGTTTTGTTTTCTACTTTCTTTTTAGTTTGTGCGGTTTTTCATTTAGTTTGTGTCTTATGTATTTATTTGATTATTTATATTCATTTGTTATATATTTTTTGACAGTATTATGCCTTTTCTACTTCTTCCTGCTCCTCCTCCTTCTACTCTTTTTCTTCTTTCTCGTCCTTCTCTTCCTCGTCCTCCTCTTCTTCCTCGTCATTCTCCTCCTCCTCCTATAGTAGACAAAGCCGGCTGGTGATGTTGATGGTGTTGATAGTGGTGGTGTTAATGGTGCGTGGTGGTGATGATGGTATTGATGATGTTGCTGGTGTTTGTCGCGCTACTGATTGTGGAGTTGTTGTTGGTAGTGGTGACAGTGATGGTGGTGGTGTTGATGGTGTTGATAGGGATGACGTTGATGGTGATGATGGAAAAAGTGGTGGTGAGTGATAAAGAACTAGCCTGCCATCTATATCGTGGTGGTGGTGGTGGTGGTGACAAAGATTGCGTTGCTGAAGATGATGGGAATGGTGGTTGTGGTGGTTGGGGAGGATAAAGAACTAAGCAACCAAGTACAGCGCGGTGGAGGTGATGGTGGTTGTGGTGGTGGAGAATTTTTAAGCCAGATTTATGCAGCGTCCGCGCCAAAACTTCCATCAGAAAGTGATTTTGTAACCATAAATTCGGATTCTTCTCACCTATCCTCCTCCTCCTCCTCCTCCTCCTCCTCCTCCTCCTCCTCTCCCTCTTTTCTCCCTGCTCCTAACCCCGCACCCCCAACCCTCCCATATGTCTACATTTAATCCATTACATCTTTTAACCGAACTAAAATTTTGCCTCTTTCTACAACTACGTTTTATTTATTTATTTTTTTGGTTTATTGTTTTCTTAAGTAATCATGTTCATATTTCGACTTTTTTTCCGTTTTTCATTGTCTGTCTATTTGTATTTCCTTACTCTCCTCCTCCTCCTCTTCTTCTTGTGAGGTCATCATCATCTCGCTTAATGTAAATATTATGTTTATATTATGTTTATTATTTTGTTCCCTGAGAGAGTTAATGACATCCGCTTCCTGGTTTTTCTCTTCTTCCTTCTCCTCTTATTCCTCGTTCTCTTCCTGAAACTCTTACTTTTCCTTCCCGTGCCTTGTTCTTCTCCTCTTCCTCGATCTTTTTCTCTATTCTTGTGTCTTATTCATGTTCCATTCTTTTACCTTCCATTTACGAGTATTATGTTCATTCGGCCCAACCAAATCGAGGTAGTCAGTCGTTTTTATTTCCTCTTGATGGCAAAACTCTCATTATTCCTTTATATTGTTTTCTATTTTATGCATTTTTGTCTCTTCATTCTCCCATTCTTTACCTTCCCTATTCTTCTGATGGTAGTTTTCCCATTATTCATTTACATGCTTTTGTTTTTATATCTGCTCCTCGTTTGTGTTACCTCTTTGTTTTCTCCTTTTACCCTTCTTTTACTTCATTGCTCCTCTGCTTCTCTGCCTTTTTCGTCTTTCTGATGTCTTCCGCAAACTACCATTTCTTTCTCTTGCTCCATTACCCTCATACATTTTTCATCGCATTTCCGGGTCGCCAAGAAATCACGAGACCCATGCGGTGGGTCGATGGCTCTCTTCGTCTTTCCGCACCTAATCACCTCCATTATTGGACTGTGTAACCCGTCAGCGACCCTTTGTCTTTTCCATGTATTACCGGTTTCAGAGTTTTCTTTCCAGTCTTGAATTTTCCTCCGTTCATTTATACTTTTTGCCCTCTATCTTTTTTTTGGGGGGTTAGTGCATTTTTTTTCATCTTTCTTCTTTCTCATCTTCAACCTCTTTACTGTTTTTATTTTCTTACTTTCGTTTTTGTCTGTCTGTAATTTCTTTTTATCTTCCTTTTTATCTTTTTATCGTTCATATATTTCTGCTTTTTTTTTCACTTGCTCTTTATGTCTATGCCTTTTTTTTCAATTTTTTATCTTCCACCTTTTTTTATTATTTTCCTTGATTTCTTTTTACTTGTCTGTTATTTCTTTTTCCTTCTTCTTATCCTTCTTTTCTCGTTCATATATTCCTCCTTTTTTCCTTCACTCGTTCTTTACATCACTGCCTTTTTTTATATTTTTCATCTTCCTCTTCTTTATTGTTTTTTGCTTGGTATCGTTTTACTCGTCTGTTATTTCTTTTTCCTTCTCCTTCTCCTTCTTTTCTCGTTCATATATTCTTCCTTTTTTTCCTTCACTCATTATTTACATCACTGTCCTTTTTTCTATTTTTCATCTTCCACCTTTTTTATTGTTTTTCCTTGGTTTCGTTTTACTGTTTGTCTATAATTTCTTCCTTCGCGCTAACCTTTCCTCCTTCTTTTATTCGTGCTTTCATCCTTAACACATTTCTTTTTTATTTTCATCTTTCCCATTTTCAACCCTTAAATCCTTCCTTCTTTTATCACATTCTGCCTTCACTCACCCATTTGATCCTATCCTCCATCCTTCCTTATTTATTTTCCTTCTCTTTTTCCTCCCTTTCATTTTGTCTTTTCTTTTATTCCACTCTATTCTATTACTACTTTTTTTTGTCGAACCTTCCTTTGAAACTTGCTACCTTCGTCACCCCTTTATGTACTCCCTTTACGTCTCATCATCTTCCCACCTTCCTTAACCCGTTGGCTCTACCTTTCCTCCCGTTCCATTTTCCTTTCTCCCTGGCGACTTAGCTGGGGGTACCCTAAGCTGCCTCCTTTGCTGTAAAAAACAACGTAAAAACTGTGTAAAGATCCCGGGTGACAAGTAAATTAGATAAACTTCCCTATTTACATTATCATAAAAGCAGATTTTTTGGCCACTTTACTCTATTCAGGAGCAGTAAGTAGCGGGCTTTTTTTTTCATTATTGTTTTTTTCTTTTTTTACGCCCTTGCACTGTCTCCTCTGCTGTAAAAAAAAAAAAAAAGATAAAATGGATGAGTTGAGGTTGCTTACTCTTTTGCAAATTTCAGTTGCAAAAAAAAGCTTGACTCGGGATGGATTAATATTTTTTACGAGGATCAACGGCGAAATGAGACCGGGTGACAAGGAAAGAAGATGAACTCTGCCATTTAATTTACACTAAAATGAGATAATGACAGAGGATGAGTCCAGGTGACTTATTGTTTTATCGAGCATCAGGTAAAATGACTGTGACCCAAGGAAGGTGAACATGGCCTCCTCCCCCACTCCTCCTCCCTCCTCCCCATCCTCCCCTCCCTCCCTCCGACTCTTGAATAGGCTCTTAAGGCACTAGTTGTTTGGCTGATGGTGGCGCGAGGCGTGTGATGGGGAGGCAAGTGGCACCTTACTCGAGATCACGGCGATTCCTGCGGTTAGTGGTGGTGCAAAGTTTGTTAGGTCATTCCCGGCAGACGAAGGAGTTGGGGGGGAGGGGATAATGGGCTGGAGGTGGAGGGGGCGAAGAGGTGCCTGGTGGTGGTGGTGGTGGTTATGAGGAGGTGATGGTGTTATGGTTTTATGGTTACTCTCCTTAACAAACAGTGAGGGATGACTTTATTATTTCAGTCTCCTGTCTGCCTTTAGTGTATCCCTGACAGGTTAGGGACGGAGGGGGTCAAAGGGTCACGTGGTTGGGGTTAACAAGGGTTTTATCAGGGTCGTGTGGTGATGGTTTTGAAGTAACTCAATTCTGTAGTGAGGTTATGCAGTGAGAGGCGGCTGTTATTTCGACCTTTTCCTCACCCTTGCCCATAGCGCCTTGATCACTATTATGAGCCGATGTGAGGGTCTCGTAGGTAATCTCTCCTCCTCCTCCTCCTCCTCCTCCTCCTCCTCCTCCTCTTCTTCCGCGAACAGTGAGGACTGGCTTTCATATCTAATCTTTCTGTGCCTTTTGTTGAGCTATCTGTCAAGGCAATTACTTCACCTTGGAACGCTACGATTTCTGATTGCTATTTCATCTTTATTTGTGACAATCTGCAGAAACATTCATCATCCAGTAGTTTTTTTGTTTGCTTCAAGGCTTCATCTCATCGTAATTTCGCTTTTTTCCAGATTATTTTATTACGTACGGAAATTGTCATAGTTCATTAGGTTCAGTCTGTACATCAGGGCTTTTATCTGATTGGAATTTCACCTTTTTTACGGAAATTTTCATCCTTCAGTAATTTATGATCAAGAATTTACTGCAGGCTTTACACCTTCCTCTGTAATCACCGCCAACACTCGCTGCAGACTTCATTTCAACCTTGGCCTCTCGTCGTAAGCGATTTGCAGCAGATATTCAATCCATTCCGGCACCGCTTTGCCAGACGTTTTTAAACCATTCGCTTCCTGAGTTTAGAGGCTCGTGATAGATGGGTTACTGGGGTGTGCTGAAGTTGTCTTGTTAGGTAAAATGTGTGTTGATGGTAATTGAGGGAGGTGGACAGGGAGGAAAGGATAATAAATTGAGGAGAGGATGAATAGGAGGTTAATGAAGGGAGAGGAAGCAGGTGGTAGAAAATAAATAGAGGTTGCCATGTTAAGTAAAGGATGTGTTGATGGTAGAGGAAGGAGATGGACTGGAAGGAGGGGATAGGAGATTGAGGAGAGAATGAGTTGAAAAAGGAGGATAGTGAAATTGAGGAGAGGATGAATAGGAGGTTAATGAAGGGAGAGGAAGCAGGTAGGAGAAAATAAAGAAAAAGTCTTGTTAGGTAAAGGATGTGTTGATGGTAGAGGAAGAAGATGGACAGGAAGGAGGGGATAAGAGATTAAGGAGAACATGAGTTGAAAAAGGTGGATATTGAAGGGAAATGAAACGGGCAGGAAAAAATGAAGAGAAGTGCCAATTGAAACATATCTTTGACTTCACTGACTGTGGATTCACTGTTAAGTATAGAATATTATTGTTTTAACCTTCTCTGCAGTCTCAGTTACGTGAATGAACGAAGGAAACCCCAAACAGAGCTTCTTCAGTAGGCGTTGAATTCCTCGGACGCATATTTTGGTCGGTACATTCAGACGCTTCCCCCTCTCATATCAGCTTTTTCCAGGGGCCGAAAAATAAATAAATCTCGTTCTAATGACTTGTTTTGTATGCTCACGGCACAAAAGAATGATGAAACTACCAGATGGGTCATAAAACTACCTTTACAAATGCCCTAAACTCGTACGAAATCCTTGTCAATTAAGTGCACTATCCGAAATGTTTAAGGTCATATAACTACCTCTGCAAATGCCCTAAACCCCTACGAAATCCTTGTCAATTAAGTGCACTATCCGAAATGTTTATGGTCATATAACTACTTCTGCAAATGCTCTACCCTCCTACGAAAGTCTTGTCAAATATGCGCACTATGGCCCCGAAATGCTTAAAAATATGTCCCTTAGTCTTGGGTTCAAAAGGACACGTACAGAAATAGAAGTAAAGGTAGTTAGGAGTGGCACCAGCAGTAACAAGAGACATCAGAGGAGGATTTGTCTCGCTTCCTCCGCCTTGTTATAGTCACCCTGCCTGACGTCTTGACAGGGTCCATTTTTATCGCCAAATACAAGGTTCTCTTTTCTTTATATGTCTGTCTGTCTGTCTTTGGGGGAAGTGTCGTTGCGGCTGGTTTGGGGTGATTGTAAGTGTGTTAGTGTGTTTTATTCTTTCCTTTAATTATGTGTTCTGGTTAATATATTGTTTATCTATATCTGTCTATATCTATCTATGTGTTTATCTATCTTTCTCCGTATTGGTTATGCATCTTTATTGTTGTTCTTTATGGTGAGTCAAAAGCGGGTGGTAATAATTATTTTAAAAAGTTCTACGCTCGTCGTTTTCAGTTTCTTTTTCTTATTCTTTTACTCAGTAACTTTCCGGATCGTCTTTTTTTTTATTGCCAGACAGAGCATATTAGACTTTTCTTACGAGGGACAAGAACACTAATTTCTACCATTTTATTTTTGGATTTCATTCTGTTACACCAATATACCTAGATTTTACATTTATTTTATTTTGTCTGGATTGGCTATAATCTATTTTGAAAAGTACGACGAGTAACAGCTCTCCTTGTATTCTTAGAACGAGATTTATTAGTGTTTAGTTTTGCTCTTGGTAACAAAGGGGATGAAAAATGTGTGTGTATGTGTTAGAGAGAGAGAGAGAGAGAGAGAGAGAGAGAGAGAGAGAGAGAGAGAGAGAGAGAGAGAGAGATTTGTTACCTGTCTATTATATCATGAAGTGGGAAGGAGAAGGTGGTGATGGTAGTGGTGGTGATGATGGTGGTGATGGTAGTGGCGGTGATGATGGTGGTGATGGTAGTGGTAGTGATGATGGTGGTGATGGTAGTGGTGGTGGTGATGGTAGTGGTGGTGATGGTATTGGTGATGATGGTGGTGGTGATGGTGGATGTGATGACGTGGGTGCATGTTGGTAGTGGAAACTCTTTATACACATTCAATAAAAAAACATCGCTGATTAAATATACCGCGGCTCACCTTCATAATCTTGCAAGGATGTTACGGTTTGTTTGTCTTTGCGTGGTGACAAGGACGAGCAGGTGGTGGTGGTGGAGGGTGGTGGTGGCGGAGGGTGATGGTGGTGGTGGAGGTGGTGGTGGGTGATAGTGGTGATGGTGGTGGTGATAATGCTCGCACTCCCATCCTTGCACACCTCCTTACTGAATGTTTTGTATTTTCTTTAATTTCTAAGTGTGACAACCAGGTACAGGTGTGGTTTAGGAGGAGGAGGAGGAGGAGGAGGAGGAGGATAGAAGGGGAAGAGAAAGAAAGTAAAAAGATGGAGGAACGCAACGTCGAATAGAGAGAGAAAGAGAGAGGATAAATTTGGAGGAGGAGGATAGAAGGGGAAGAGAGAGAAAGTAAAAGAGGAGACATGCAGCTTGAATAGAGAAAGGAAGAGAAAAAGAGGACAAAATTGGCCTAGAAGCAGGAAAAGGAGGAGGGGATGAAAGAAGGGAAAGACAGAAGATTATAACGTCGAATAAAGAGAGGAAGAAAAGAGAGGACAAATATGGCCTAGAAGCAGGAAGAGGAGGAGGGAAGGAAAAATGCGGAAGAAAATAGGAAGACAGAAGATTACAACGTCGAATAAAGAGAGGAAGAAAAGAGAGGACAAATATGGCCTAGAAGCAAGAAGAGGAGGAAGGGAAGAAAAAGGTGGAAGGAAGTAAGAAGATAGAATTACAGCGTCGAATAGAGAAAGGGAGAAAAAGAGAGAAAACGCGTGGCTTAGAAATAGGAGGAGAAGGGGAGGAGAAGAAGAGAGAAAGGGAGGAGAACAAGAAGAGGGAAGAATAAGAGAACGAGGAGGAAAAGGAAGATGGAGATAAAGAGAGAACATGGCAAAAGAGGAGAATCATTTTACCTTTTTCCTCTCTCACTCTCTTCTTTCATCCTCTCCCTTTTCCGATGCTAAATCCTCACGTTCTTCCACCTCTTTTAACTCACCATCGCTCCTCCTACTCCTCTTCCTCCTCCTCTTGCTCCTCCTTTTCTACCTGACGCGGCGGATCAAACGAGAAGTCTTACCTGGCGAGTCGTGAAGGAAATGCAGCTCACGCCTCACCTGGACTTGGCCGGAGGTGTGATCGTGGCTGTGAACTGATAAACAAGCTTGGCAGTCTCGTGTGTGTGTGTGTGTGTGTGTGTGTGTGTGTGTGTGTGTGTGTGTGTGTGTGTGTGTGTGTGTGTGTGTGTGTGTGTGTGTGTGTGTGTGTGTGTGTGTGTGTGTGTAGTAGCGATAATGCACTGTTGTTTTCGTTATTAGGGTTTTGTTAATGTTTAAAAGCATGTTGTTGTGCTCCAAAGTCGTCGCGCTACACAGAGAGTAGACAGGTAACCCAATTAATTAAGAGAGTACGTAAACTCGATTCACCTTCATTATAGCGAGAGTTTCATTTTAAAGGGACTGCACGCGCTCGCATTACCTCTATACTACCATCATCATCAGTAATAGTTGTAGTAGTAGTAGTAGTGGTAGTAGTAGTAGTAGTAGTAGTAGTGGTAGTAGTAGTAGTAGTAGTAGTATCTCCGTCAGGCTCAGAATCAACCTCCCAATCGTCTAATTACAGAAGCTAAAAGTGAAAGTAATGAATCAACGTGAACACCTGTGATATAAGTCTGTTTATTACCTGTTGTGCACCTGTCTTTGTTGTTGTTTTTGTTGTGGACTGATACTGGCTTTGGAAAGGGAGATGGAAAGAGAGAGAGAAAGAAACAAAGAAACAAATGTACAAATATTCTAACAAACAAACAAAAAAAGAAAAAAGAATGAAAGAAATAAAGAAAAAAAAAGTAGAGAGTGAGTTACGGGAGAGAGAGAGAGAGAGAGAGAGAGAGAGAGAGAGAGAGAGAGAGAGACTTCTTGATGTAAATTTGACCCGGCTTAGGACACCGATTGCAAGCTGAGTGTTTATTTGCGAGATTAAAAAATGTTGGGGGGAGAGAGAGAGAGAGAGAGAGAGAGAGAGAGAGAGAGAGAGAGAGAGAGAGAGAGAGAGAGAGAGAGAGAGAGAGAGAGAGAGAGAGAGAGAGAGAGAGAGAGAGAGAGAGAGAGAGAGAGAGAGAGAGAGAGAGAGAGAGAGAGAGAGAGAGAGAGAGAGAATAATAATTATGAGGTATGCTTGTTGGTCTACTGTTCATTTGATTTATAGCTGATTATGTCTGATTTTACTATTATTATTATTTTCATTATTATTACTACTACTACTACTACTACTGCAATCCATGACTTCAACAAGTACTACATCAACAGGTGACCAGATGACCGCGGTGTGTGTGTGTGTGTGTGTGGTGTGTGTGTGTGTGTGTGTGTTCCTGTAAAGTATATAGCAAAAAAATGTAAGATTAAGCTTGTTTAAAGAATAAGGATGTTAAGTCTCCTACCCATTTGCTGACAGGCGGGGGACGGATCGGGGCGTGGCGGGGCGAAGGGTGACGGGCGAGGAGGAGGAGGAGAAGGAAGAAGAGGAGGAAGAGAGAGAGAGAGAGAGAGAGAGAGAGAGTGAGAGAGAGAGAGAGAGATAGTGAGAGAGAGAGAGAGAGAGAGAGAGAGAGAGAGAGAGAGAGAGAGAGAGAGAGAGAGAGAGAGAGAGAGAGAGAGAGGAATGTGGGTGATGAAGGAGGAGGACGAGGAAGGATAAGAAGGAAAGATAAGGAAGATGGATAAAAGATAAATGGAGAAGGAAGAAAATATGTGCATGTATAAATAAACGGAAGAGGAGGAGGAGGAGGGTCAAGAAAAAGGAGAAGGAGAGAAATAAGAGAAGGGAAAGGTTGTTAAAGAGGAAAAAGGAGAAAAACAAAAGACAGACGAGGAAACGTTAAGAAAATAGAGGAAAGGAAGAAAGGTAAAAATGACATAAAGCAAAAAAAAACCACGAAGGGAGGAAGAGGAAGGGGAATGGCATATATAAAGTGAAATAAAGGGAAAATAGACGAAATAGATAGATAGATATAAAGGTAAACATAGAGAGATAAAGAAGAAAATAGAAAAGAGAACGAGAGAGATGAAGTAGGGACAGGAGAAGGGAAGGAGGAAGGAAGGCATACATAAAGTGAAATAAAGGGAAAATAGACGAAATAGATAGATAGATATAAAGATAAACAGAGAGAGATAAAGAAGAAAAGAGAAAAGAGAACGAGAGAGATGAAGTAGGGACAGGAGAAGGGAAGGAGGAAGGAAGGCAGTAAGGAAGAAGTGTGGGAGTGACCGAGGGAAGGGAGGGAAAGGAGGGAGAGAAGTGGAAGGGGAGGAGAGCTCAGTCGGTCGGTTGGTCGGTCAGGTGTTTGCTAGGTCGAGGTCTAATAATGATGGAAGTGAATATTAGCAACAAAAAACACGAGATAAAACAAGGCAAGAGGAACACATCACATAAATCAACGAGCGAGTGTGCAATCTGAGCTTATAAGGGCGAGCGATCGGCGGCCTTATTTGACTTCTTGATGTAAATTTGACCCGGTTTAGGAGACCGATTGCAAGCTGAGTGTTTCTTTGCGAGATTAAAAATGTTAGGGAGAGAGAGAGAGAGAGAGAGAGAGAGAGAGAGAGAGAGAGAGAGAGAGAGAGAGAGAGAGAGAGAGAGAGAGAGAGAGAGAGAGAGAGAGAGAGAGAGAGAGAGAGAGAGAGAGAGAGAGAGAGAGAGAGACACACACACACACACACACACACACACACACACACACACACACACACACACACACACACACACACACACACACACACACACACACACACACACACACACACACACACACACACACACACACACACACACACACACACACACACACACACACACACTTCAACACTCCCCACCTCCCTCCACACACTTCCCCCCTCCTTCCCACACACACACTTCCCCTCTCCCCCACACACGCACACTACACAACTCCCACCCCACACACACACACACACACACACACACACACACACACACACACACACACACACACACACACACGCACTTCTAATCCTCCCCCCTCCCCCCCCCCCCTTCCACATACACTTAAGTCTTCCATCTTCACGACGCGGCCTCTATCTTACTGTTTCTTATTCGTATTGCCGCGGTAACACTTCGCTCAGTTATTTATCACGTCCCTGACTCGAGAGGCGCGCTTCAGCATGCTTTATTCCTGACCCTCCCTGTGTTTTTTTTTGTCCCTTTTTGTGTTATTTATCTTCCCTCGCTTCCTTTTTCGCGCGTCCAAGGTCACGGGCGCCATAAACCAAGCGGCAAATAGATCGTCTGGTTTATTTGTGGCCGCCGCGAGATAGATGTATGGCGGTGATATCGAGTGTGTGTGTGTGTGTGTGTGTGTGTGTGTGTGTGTGTGTGTGTGTGTGTGTGTGTGTGTGTCTTACTGTCTATCAGTCTTTTTTTTGTCTGCTTGACTCGCTCCTCCTCCTCCGCCTCGGCTTTCCAGGGTCCCGATGGCGTCAAGATAAGCTCCGATAATCTTTCCTTATTTATTGGTGATCGGTTGGTCGGTTGCTGGATGTGCCTTGCTCCACGCCCGGCCTCGTGTGGCGTATGTCTGTGTGGCTGTATGTGGATGTTTATGCATGAAGTGGTGTATGTCTGTATATCTGTATGTGTGTGTATGTTTCTATGGCTTTGGATGTATGAATGAATATGGTTTGTCTGTATTTCTCTGAGAGTATACGTCTGTGTCTGTGGGTGTATGTATTGGGGTTATGTATGACTGTCTATGGAGTCTAAATATCTGTCTTCGGAAGAAAGGAGGAAAACAAATAGTTCAATGTGATGACTGTCGACTATTGCATTAAACTTATCAGTATCAACAAGAGAAGCAATCTGGAAATGGATGAAGCTACGTATATTGAACTCACTCATCAATGACTACATGTTTTCCCTTCCTCATTATGCTATATAGTCTGTCAGTGAAGGGAATAAGAGAGAGAAGAATATATGAAGAGGGTAACGCTTGCTTCTCCTCTCCCTAGACTAATACATAAATCCTGCTTGCCGATGTCCTGTGTTTTATGTCCGTTTTGGTTTTCTCCCTCGTATCTCTCCTTGGCAGGGCCGTGATTGCATTGGATCGGCCTGATAATCTTCTTATATTTATAGGCGATCGTATTCTCCTCCTTCCCCTGTTTGTAAGGCTCGGTACTGATGTCGTATTATATATGCTCTTTTGTTTTCTTCGCTTTGTTCGTCCTTCGGTGTTCTGATGATGGTCATTTTTGCTTCTTGGTTCCCCTCAATAAACAATCTTTCTGTATTTATTAGCGATTGATTGCTGTTCTTAACCATGTATTTAAGGGATGATTGTGATGTCGTATGCTATAGCTCTCTTGTTTCCTCATTTTAGGGTCGGTGTTCCACTGGACATGGCAGTTTTAGCTTCTCAATTTCCCTCAATAAACAATCGTTCTGTATTTATTAGTGATCGGGTGCTGTTCTTTCCCGTGTATTTTAGGGCTGATGGTGATGTCGTTTGCTTTGTGCCTGTGTTTTCACCTTCTTGTCTCGTTTTTACTGGTCATGGTCGTTTTTGCTTCTCGATTCCCCTCAATAAACAATCGTTCTGTATCTATTAGCGATCGGGTGCTGTTCCTTGCCATGTATTTTGGGGTTGATGGCGATGTCGTATGCTTTGTGCTTATGTGTTCAGCTCCTTGCCTCGTCCTTTTTACTAGTCATGGTCGTTTTTGCTTCTGGATTCCCCTCAATAAACAATCTTTCTTTATTTATTAGGAATCGGGTGCTGCTCCTTCCTGTGTATTTAAAGGCTGATGGTGATGTCGTATGCTCTGTGCTTATGTTTTCACCTTCTTGTCTCGACGATTTTACTGGTCATTGTCGTTTTTGCGTCTGATTCCCCCAATAAATAATCTCTCAGTATTTATTGGCGATCGGTTCCTGGCGGCGGACTCGTAAACTAGGCCCCGATGACGCCGATGACGCCCCCGATAGCCCGAGAGTGTGAGGCGGTGGGCGTTTTTTGTGTGTTCCCGATGGCGCCAGATAGATGACTCGTTTCCGTGTGTTTTGGGCCGTGTGTGTTGGGACGCGCCGATGACGCCCCCGATAGCCCGAGAGTGTGAGGCGGTGGGCGTTTTTTGTGTGTTCCCGATGGCGCCAGATAGATGACTCGTTTCCGTGTGTTTTGGGCCGTGTGTTGTGGGTTTGTACGTAAGGCCTTCTCGCTGTTCTGTTCCTTCGTTCCTGGTTTGTCTGCTGCTGTCTGTGAGGCCGAGCTGAGTTTATTAGTACAGCCTTTCTTCTTCTTTCCTGTGTATGTATGTAAGTAAGGGTTTTTGTAATCTTTCCTATGTATTGTTCACGTGTGTTCGTACGATGAGGCCTTAGTGCTGTTTTGTTCCTTCGTTCTTGGTTGTCTCTCATTGGAAGTCTTGTACATAGAGAGCGTGAAGTGAATATGTGAGTGGGTCTTCTTGTATTTTTTTCTGTGCATTTTGTATTTGTGTATATATTGCTGGATTCTCTGAGACGGCTCGAAAGAGTATGCGAGAGGCGTTTTAAATCTTTCCTGGTGCTTGTCTTGTTGGTATGCGTGAGTCTTTATATGTATCTTGTCTATATGTTTATTTTCACCTGGAACTCCCCGACGGATACCAACACCCTGCTCTGCCCATCCCGACGTTATAACATACAGTGCTACACAACCTTGTCCGTCAGTTATTAGTAAGCGTGCTGCCTCCTTATCATCATTGTTTCTTGCTGTGAGTCCTGAGAGATCCCCGATACCCTGCCAGGCTTGTTGGTGTCTCGCGCTGATCAGTTTTGCGACATTGATTACTCGTGTGATATCCTGATAGTCCGTGCGAGGTGGTAATGTGTGTGCTTTGGCGACTCCTAATGATTACTCGTGTAGTGTTCTGATATATACATAGGGGGTGGTAATGGGGGTGTTTTGGGGGGAGTCCGGTATGTGGTTCTTTCTTTGTTTTCTGCTCACCTGCAAGTTTTGACTACTCCAGTGTCCAACAAGATAGGTGTGTGATGTACTGATAGGCTTCTTTAGGTGGTAATACGTTTCTTATCGATGTCCCAGAGTAGCATTAACTCGGCGTCTAAATGGCCCTCAGAATCTTCAAGGTGTAATAAGATTCTGTTAGCACCATGATCCCCTTGGGCTTTACATGAATAACTCTTTTTGTCTTCTCGTAGGCTTGATTTGATCCCTCTAATGCTCATATGAATTTCCTAGTTCTTTTCTTTTCGGCAGTAGTGTTAGTGATATGCATTCATCTGCGAGTTCAGGGAGCGCCAGTGCCCTTAAGTTTCATGTAATAACCGGTCCTCCTTCTCTTACAAGATCTCTAAGTTCCACGTAATGCTTCTCTTTCTCATCCAAGGTCTCTGTGACGTATATTACTCCTCCTTCTCTCTTCCTAGATCTCTTAAGCTTCATCTAATGTTCCTCTTATTCATCCAAGCTCTCTTATATATAATTCTCCTACCTCTTCCAAGGCCTCTTAAGTTCCATGTGATGCTCCTCGTTCTCCTTCAAGATCTTAAGTTTCGTGTAATCCTCCTCTTCCTCCTCCAAGGTCTCTGTTTTATATAATGCTCGTCTTTGCCTTCTGTCGAGAGTACAAGCAGCTCTTTTCGTCTCAAGGTCTTCGCGTGTCGGTCCCACTTCTCGATGGCGCCGATATTCGTGTAATTCTCGTGCGCCGATCATCTGTTTGCCGGCGGGGCGTCCCAAGGCGCCCCGATAAGTCAGTCTTTCGCATGCCGATCGTCCGTTTCTTGGCAATCCCGATGACGGCTGATAGGCTGCGCTCCTCACCCGCGGGAGACGATCGGGAGGAGGAGGAGGAGGAGGAGGAGGAGGAGGAGGAGGAGGAGGAGGAGGAGGAAGACGAGGCACTTAATTTACCTTTACTTGCCTTTTTTTTTTTTTTTTTTCATTTACAGGTTTGAATCATTCGCCGAAGTCCATATTTTACTTTTTAATCATATAATCCTTTGTGTGTGTGTGTGTGTGTGTGTGTGTGTGTGTGTGTGTGTGTGTGTGTGTGTCAGTGTATGTATGTATGTATATATGGCTTTCTCTGTCTACCTATGTCTAGCTAGCTTAACTATGTATGTATGTGTATTTGTGTATGTGTGCGTATTTGTGTATCGGTTCTATATCTATATCTATATCTATCTATCTTTATGTGTGTGTATTTATGTATGTGTGAATGTCTGCAATATAAACTTTCCCTTCGCAATGTCTCGGTGGGCGGCAGGAAGCATGCGAGAGAGAGAGAGGTCGGTCGTTGGGTCGCGGCGGCGTTGTAAATAATGGCAATGATCGTCCACGGCTTTGTAAGGACCCCGCGCGCCTTGTATCTGCGGCGAGGATCGTGAAGGAAACATGAGGCGTGTCCCGCGGGTAGTGGCGGGCCGTCCAGGTTGTCGTGGGGGTCGTTTAGGCTCTGTAAATCATGGTCAGGCCGAGTCGAGGTGTCGTGGAGGCGAGGAAGAAGTCATGTCTTAGCTTGGCGCCGTGTACGAGGTCGTGGGGAGTCTGGTTCGTCGTCTTGGGAGGGGAGGAAGTGGGGAGAGGAATGGTGGAGTGCTGCAGAGGCGGTAGAAGAGTAGACGAAAGCAGGAAACTATATAAGGGAGATAATGCAGTAAAGGAGGGGAGATATGAAGTAAAAAGAGGCAGGGAGATGAGGAGGGGGAGAAAGAAAGAGAGGGAGGGAGATTAGAAAAAAAGAGGATAGTAGAAGGGGTAGAGGTAGGGTGTATGTCCGTACGTTCATCAGGGCAGGAACACGAGAAGGGTTATGATGGGGTGGGAGCTGCGGCTGACCCATCCATCTTAGTCCTCCTCCTCGCTTAAGGGGGGTGTCTTGCTTGCCCTGTGTGTGTGTGTGTGTGTGTGTGTGTGTGTGTGTGTGTGTGTGTGTGTGTGTGTGTGTGTGTGTGTGTGTGAATATGTAAAGTATCGAGTGTTTTATGGCTATATTCCGCATACTTATTTTTTTTTATATTACATCCATCGTGTTCTGTTTAGCGTAGTTTACCCTCATCTCCCTTTTCTTTTTAATGTTATATTTCACGAGGTCTTTATTCCACATACTTTTTGGTTATCTTTTTCCATCGTGTTCGTTTAGTATAGTTTTTCCTTGTCTTTTTTTTTTTCTTGGTCTTGTAATCGTATATTTCACGAAGTCCATATTTCACGTAGCTGGTTGCATGCAAATATTCTACCTTTTCTCTCTTTCTTTCTTTCTTTTTTTTTTCTTTTTTTACATATAATCTTCCTTTTCTCTTTTTTTGCTTTTCCTTTTTCTTTTTTCTTTTTTCTCCTATACAAACGTTCTTCCTTTTCTTTGTTTTACTTTTCTATTCTTTATTTTTTATTATTATTATTTTTACTTCTCAGCATTCATCACATTTTTTTCTTATTTTCTTCTCCTTTTTCTTTAATTTCCTTTTTTTCTCTCTCCTCTTTATCTTAGCTTTTCCTCATCCATCAGATCTTTCTCGCTCTCCTCTGTTCGCGTCGGGTCGAATGTTTCACTCTGGATGTTGTACACGGATGTTTCAATGTTTCCTACACACGCGTTTCTGGCATGTAAAAAAAATATATATTCTACTTTTATTTTTTTATCCGGCATGACGCTATTTCTCTTTCGTTATTTTCATGTACCTCTTCCTATATTTTTCTCTCCATATGTTCATCTTTTCAATCCATTCATCTATTTCTTCCGTCTGGTAAGCCGCTATTTCCCCTCATCCATCCATCACTTTGCTACGCCAGCCGATACTTCTTTTCTCATACATAATTTTTTCCTTCCCTATGTACTCAGCTTATCCCGCGGTTACCTTGCCACTCGGTCTTCCTACCTACGACCGTCTCCTGTTTACCCTCTAATAGCACACACACACCACACACACACATGCTCCCTCCTCCTCCTCTTCCTCCTTCTCCTCCTCGTCTCCTGCAGCTCCGGGAATTACTTTAGTATGCAAACGATTTTTTGATCAACCAAGCGTTTAGGTGGCGATTTTATATTCGGGCCTTATTGAAAGCTACGACTCCCTTAAGACTCCTAAGCACGGGTGTTGAGGCAATATTCGCTGGCATCTATTTACATCGCGGACGAAAATTACCCTCGTATGAAAGCCGATGGACAGATTAGATAAGCAGATTTAAGGAGATAACGCGATGAGGGAGAGTTAGGCAAGCATGAAAGTTGATAGCAGCGACGCAGGGCCCAGAAAAAATGCGCAAATGAGACCCGCTGAAGGAAGGAATGAATATACATCGTCTCAATGGGTAATATAGATTAAATTAGTAGATCATGGAGATAACGCGATGGGGAGAGGGAAGTCAGCAAGCCAGTAAGTAAGTATGAGACACGCGGAGGCCGGCCAAGGGAAAAAACTAGCTAAATGAAAGGTAGTGAGAGAGAAAATTAATATACATCGCCTCATTTGAGTATTACATAGATGATGAGATAAGAGGATTAAATAATGGAGCAGTAGGGAGGGAGAGTTTTAGGCAAGTAAACAGAGCAGACCAAGCGAGGCAGTACAAGGGAGGAGGAAGAGGAGATGAAAAGGACGAAGATGATAGGACGAAAACACTGATAAAAGGAGACATAGAGGAGGAGAGAATTAATGTATATGTACTTAGCGCTTCATAGGAAGACTAAATAAGTAGATTAGAGAGATGAAACACGATAGATAGATTGATAGATAGATAGAGAAAGACAGACAGACAGACAGAGATAGAGAGGACGAACGAACGAAAGAAGAACCAGAAATTAAATAGAAAATTAAGTAAAAAAAATGGAAGAGAGAGAGAGACAGAGAACGACGGACATAGAAGACGGACAAGCGAAAACCCAGACCCCAAAAAACGAAAAAAAAAAATATTGAAAAAAAATGAAAGGAGAAGATGCAGCAGGGGGAGAAAAAAGAGGAGGAGGAGGGGGAAGCAGGAGGAGGTAGTGAAAGAGAAAATGAATATATATCGCCTGCTTGAGTAATATTCGTGGGCGTCGTCCCCGCGCCAGAGAGTAATACAGCGCCGGGCCAATACTTTATCCACGCCAGCCCAATATTTAGCTCTTAGTGGACGGTATTACGGGCCGGCGCTCCACTCTTTCCCGACATAATTAGATCGTAAAGTGAGGGATCCAATCTCGAGCTTATCTCCCTGACGGGGCTTTGAGGGAGACTGCGAAGACAAGTAGGAGGAGATGACGAAGGGAGATGAGCAGAGAAGAGGGATGAGGGAGAGGGATGCAGGTGAGGAAGGGAGATGAGACGTGAAGGAGAGAAGGATGGAGGGAATTATTGTGTAAGGGAGGAAGGGAGAGTGGGAGGGAAAGGTGGTTTTGAGTAGAAGAATGAAAGTAGGAGTAGGAGGGAGGGAGGAGGAGGGAGGAGGAAAAGAAGGAGGAAGGAGGAGAGGAAGTGGTAAAGAGATGGAGGGATGGAGGAAGAGGTAGAGGGAAGGCACGATAAGTAAGAATAAATAAGAGAGATGAAGGAAAAAGGAGAGAAAAGAGGGATGAGGAAACAACGGATAGGTAAAAGGGAGGGAGGGAGGGAAGAAAAATAGATGAAGGAGAGAGAGCAGATGAAGAACTGGAGGAGAAGAAGAAGAAGGGCAAGAACAATAGCAAGAACAAGAAGAGGATGAAGAAGGAAAAGAAGATAGCGGGGAAGAAGAGCAGAAAAAAGAGAAAGAGAGGATGAAGAGCAGGAGGAGAATAAGAAAAAGAAGAACAAGGGCAAGAACAATAGCAAGAACAAGAAGAGGATGAAGAAAGAAGAGAAGCTAGCGGGAAAGAAGAGTAGATGAAGGAGAGAGAGAGAAGATGAAGAACAGTAGAAGAAGAAGAAGAAGAAGAAGAAGAAGAGCAATAGCAAGAACAAGAAGAGGATGCAGAAGGAAGAGAAGAGAAAAAGTAAGTAAGAGAAATGATAAGAATAATAACAAGAAGTACAAGAAAAAGAGAGGAAGACGAAGAAATACGAGAAGAAAAGAAATGCAAGAAGAAAAGAAGAAGGAAAGGTAGTAATGAAAATAAGAAGAATAAGAAACAGAAGAAAAAATAAAGAAACGGAAGTAGGAGATGAAAAAAAGAAGAAGGAAAAAGATAAATAAAAAGCAAGAAAGAGGGAAGGAAAGAAAGAGAGAAAGACAAGTGGAAAAAGTAGTATCAGAAAAGAATATAAAGAAAACAGAAGAAAAACGAATGCCATGTTTCTTAAAGTACTTGTAATAATAATAATAATAATATGAATGTGAATATATAAGTGACTGCCATCATAAGTTAACGTAGAAAAATTTTGACTGAAAGGATTGCAAAGTATGAAGAGAGTAAATAAAGAAAAGAAAAAGAAAGAAAATACGTTAAATGCGCATACCGAAGCATTATTTTAGAAGGTATGATGATAAGGACTTAAAATACTTGCACAACAACCTCACGTAACAAAGTGTGAGCATGTTTTAAAGCTCTGAAGGGAGGAGGAACATGTACCTGGTAAACAAATGGAAATGGTCGAGTAAAGCATCAGAAGGGACGAAGAGAAAGGTCTGGAAGAGAGGAAATGGTTAAGGAAATATAAATGGAAGGAAGGTCAACAAAATAGATTGTGAAAGTGGAAATGAAATATGAGAGGACTAAGAAGGGAAGAAAATGTAAAGAAACGAAGAAAACAAAAGCAATAAAATAGAATATACATCACAAGAAGAAGTAACAGCAATAAAATGATCTTAAAATATGAAGAAAAAAAATATAGAAAAAAAATAACAGCCGTAAGGAAGGGAGTGGAATTTGAAGGAAGGAAGAAGAAGATGAAGAAGAAGGAGACAAAGACGAAGACGAAGAACAAGAAGAACAAGAAGAAAAAAGAGGAAGCAGAAGACGAGGACGAAAAGAAGTAAAACAACAACAACAGCATCAACACGAACAACAACCACCACAAAATAAGAAACACAAGCAATACAATGATAAGCTCGTATATACCATAAGTAAAAACAGTAATAACATGGGTGCCAAGAGCTTCGGTTACCATGATGTATCGCGGCCGTAGCCCTCAGTGAGACCATCGCGGCGAGGTGTTAGGAGGGGGGCAAGAGGCGAAGGAGAGAGGAGGAGGAGGAGGAGGAGGAGGAGGAGGATAAAGAGAGCAGCGTGTAATAACTGAAGAAAACAGTGGAAGGAGTGGAGTTTGCAAGTGAATTGAATGAGGAATAGGAAAGTAGGGAAGGAAAGCACAAGGAAATTGTAAGGACTGTATGGTGAAAGGGGAGGAAAGGGAATAAGGAGAGGGAGGAAGGAGGAGAGGAGTAGAAAAAGGAAAGGAAAGGGAATGAGAGCAGATAAGGGAGGAACAGGGTGGGGAAGAGAAAGAAGGAGGGAGAGGAATGGGAGATATGGGAATGGAAGGTAAGGAAGGGGAACGAGAGGAGACATGAGGGGAGGAGGAGGGACAAGGTGAGGAAGAATGGAAGGAACGAGGAAAGGAAGGGAAGAGAAGGAAGGGGAACATAAGGGGAGATGAGAGGGAAAAGTGGGAAGAATGGATGGAACGAGGAAAGGGAAGGGAAGGGAAGGGAGGAGGAACGAGGAGGAGACAAGGGAGGAGGTGGGACAGGGTGGGGAGGAATAGAAGGAAGGGAGGAATGGGAACGAGAGGAGACAAGGGGAGGAGGTGGGACAGTGTGGGGAGGAATAGAAGGGAAGGAGGAAGGGGAACGAGAGGAGACAAGGGGGAGGAGGGACAGGGTGGGGAGGAATAGAAGGAAGGGAGGAAGGGGAACGAGAGGAGACATAAGGGGAGGAGGTGGGACAGGGTGGGGAGGAATAGAAGGGAAGGGAGGAAGGGGAACGAGAGGAGACAAGGGGAGGAGGTGGGACAGGGTGGGGAGGAATAGAAGGGAAGGGAGGAAGGGGAACGAGAGGAGACAAGGGGAGGAGGTGGGACAGGGTGGGGAGGAATAGAAGTGAACGGAGGAAGGGGAAAGAGAGGAGACAAGCGGAGGAGGAGGGACAGGGTGGGGAGGAATAGAAGGGAAGGGAGGAAGGGGAACGAGAGGAGACATAAGGGGAGGAGGAGGGACAAGGTGGGGAAGCGGAAATACCAGCGATGTACGAAACAGTTTTTTACCGAGGGAACACAAACACACGTGGACCATGGGATAAAAACACATTGAAACGGTGAAGAAAACGCCGCATAAGAAGAGCATCGAAGACCTGACGAAGAGAAAGGAAATGCTAATAAGGGAGAAGGAGATGAAGAGAGGAACTAACAGGGAAATATGATGAAAGAGTGAAAGTAGAGAGAAAAGGGTAAAAAAAGAATGGGTGTAAATGTGATGAAAGAGGAGGAGGAGGAGGAGGAGGAGGAGGAGGAGGAGGAGGAGGAGGAGGAGGATGAGGAGAACGAGTGGGTGGAGGAATAAAAATAATATGAATTTCCGTTATGAAAGAATGACAGAAGGAATGAAGGAGGAGGAGGAGGAGGAGGAGGAGGAGGAGGTGGTTAGGGAGGTGACTACATATATGAAATAAAGCCTTAAGGAAAAAAATGAATGATGGATATGGAGGAGGAGGAGGAGGAGGAGGAGGAGGAGGAGGAGGAGGAGGAGGAGGAAGAGAGACCAGCTATACGGATTGAAGCTGTGACAAAAGAATGACGGATAGTAAGGAGGAGGAGGAGGAGGAGGAGGAGGAGGAGATAACACGGAATGAAGCTGTAGCAATAGAATGACGGATAGGAGGAAGGAGGAGGAAAAAAAAGCACTACAGGAAAAATGATATGGAGGAGGAGGAGGGGGAGGAGGAGGAGGGGGAGGAGGAGAAGGAGGAGGAGGAGAAAATGAAGAATAAAGACACGAAATTAAGCTGTGAAAAAGAAAAATTAATACCCAGCGGAATGATAAAGACGAGAAGAATATGGAAGAGGGAGAAGTAAGAGGAGGAGGAGGAGGAGGAGGAGGAGGAGGAGGAGGAAACATGGAAACATGGAAACGCAGGCAACAGAAAGCCTATTGGCTCATTACGAGGTTGCCCGCTTTGGTGATTTAATCTGCTCGACAGCCTGGGGCCTGGGGAGCAGATGAAAGCACCTCGACATTGAGGAGCAGATGAAAGCGCCTCGATATTGAGGAGCAGATGAAAGCAACTCAATATTCAGTTTACTCCCGACGCAGCGAAGTGACGGTCGATTCTATATTTGAAGGAGTTGATAGTATTCGCATTTACTACTTCTGAAGGAAGATTGTTCCAGTGACGGATGACTCGGTTTGAAAAGAAACTCCTTCCGATGTCTGTGTTACATCGACTAGACTGAATGGGTAAACCGTTATTTCTAGTTCTTAGGTTGGTTTGCAATTCAAAGAAATTGGAGTAATCGACGTTATTGAATTTTTTTAGATACTTGAAGACTTGAATCATATCTCCTCGTAGGCGTCTTTTCTCTAATGTAAAGAGATTGAGTCGCTTGAGTCGTTCCTCGTACGGTTGAGCCCTTAAGGTTGGTATCATTTTCGTGGCGCGTCGTTGAATCCTTTTCCAGTAAATCAATGTCCTTTCTGTAATTAGGAGACCAGAACTGTACTGCATACTGAGGTGCGGTCTTACCATGGAATTATACAAGGATAGCATCACGTCTGGCGTTTTACACTGAAGTTCCTCGCTATGAACCCGAGCATAGTGTTGGCTTTGTTGTATGCTTTTTTACAGTGATTCGCGTGTTTCAGGTCACTGCTGATAGTGACTCCAAGATCCTTTTCCTCCTGCATCGCTTGCAGAGGTCTCCCATTCATGATGTATGTGTGGTTATTATTTCTGGACCAAATGTGCATGACTTTGCATTTGTCAACATTAAAGGACATTTGCCATTTTTCCGACCTTTCGATAATGTGATTGAGGTCTTTCTGAATGATTTCGCAGTCGGTCTTTGTGAGGGCCTTTCCCCCCACCTTAGTGTCATCAGCAAATTTCGATATTGTGGATTTCAGTCCTGATTCGAGGTCGTTGATATATATGATGAAGAGAATGGGTCCCAGCACTGACCCTTGAGGCACTCCACTAGTGACTGGAAGCCAATCGGAAGGCTGTCCGTTGAGTAGTACTCGTTGTTTTCGTCGGTGAGCCAATCTCTTATCCACGCGATCAGATTGGCTCCAATGCCCGCCGAGTGCAGTTTCTAAGGAGTCGCTCGTGCGGGTACCTTGTCGAAGGCTTTCTGAAAGTCCAGGTATATAACATCACCGGGGATGTGGGCATCCCAGTTCTTATATATACCTTTGGAAGAAGTCTAATAAATTCGTTAGGCAGGAGCGCTTGTTTCTGAAGCCATGCTGGTGTCGGAAATTACATTATTGTCTTCAGAAACTCAAGTTTGTCTCTAATAATCTTTCGGAGTATTTTTCCTGCCACTGATGTCAAAACTTATGGGCCTGTAGTTTAATGCAACGCTTTTGTCTCCTTTTTGAAAATTGGTGTTATTGCCCGCCATCTTCCAGTCTTCCGGGACCTTTTTCAATTGAACAGACTGGTTGAATATGTTAGTGAGTGGCTGAAGTATTTGTTGTTTAAGCTCTTTTAATAACCGCGGGGACAAACCGTCAGGTCCTGTTGACTTGTTCGTGTCGAGTTTATCCAAATACTCTTTCACTTCTTGGTCGCATATTGAGTCAATTTTCAGGGGCGTGATTCCTCGGCGGGTCAGGGTTCTCGGCATGGTTTCGATGTTCTCGACTGTGAATACGGATGCGAAGTTACTGTTGAGGATTCTGGCCATCTGTTTACCGTCCTGAGTTGCAGCTCCAGTCCCGTCTGTCAGGGGACCAATATTGATTTTACTTTCTTTTTCGATCTGATGTATGTGGAAGAATTTTTGAGTTTGTCTTGATGTCACGCGCTATTTGTTTTCGTAGTTGCGTTTACTACTCCGAATAAGGGTGCGACAAGCCTGAGGCTGTTGTGGTACTGAGTACGGGCTTCGGCCGTGTCATTCTTTCATTAGGTTATAATTCCTTTTTTTAAGCTTACTGCCCTTTTTATTTCTCTGGTCATCCACGGTGGATCTACGGCACCATTTACTCGCCTGGCTTTCGTCGGCACTGTAGCCTTTTCTAATACAAAAAGCTTATCTTTTAATTTGTTACACACGTTGTCGATTGTATTGTCTGTTAGGTGAAGTTGGTCACAGGTCGCAGAGGGAAGCAGCTCACGGGCTAGGTTGAAATTTGCTTTTTTGTAGTCTGGTATCACTGACGGATTGTCTACGAGTTTGTGACTTATGCTGACATTGAAACGGATTGGCGGTGATCGCAACCGTTAATTTTTCACCAACTTCACAGTCGCGAATGAGGTCGGGGTCGCTTACTAATACCAGATCCAGCAGATTGTTTTCTCTTGTTGGTTGAGTTACAACTTGAGTGAGGAACGAATCCTCCACCATTTCTATAAGCCTGTTACCCTCTTGATCTCCAGTCAATTGTCCCCAGTCAATGTTAGGGCAATTAAAGTCCCCAATTATTATTGCTTGTTTACTTTGTGTTAAAGAGGAAGTTTTGTACAGGGCAGTGTCGTCGGCTGCCTGTTGTTTTGGAGGCCTGTATACGGTCGCAAGTGTTAGTTTTATTATTCGCAGTTATTTCACATAGACGGAGTCGTAATTTCGCGTCCTGTTTGTCTATTTTATGGCAGGGAGCGTACTTTTTACGTAGCAAATTACCCTCCTCCTTTCTTGTGCATCTGATTTTTGGAAGCTGTACCCGGGAAATGACAGTTCAGATACTAGATGTGCAGAGTTGGCCCAAGTCTCTGTGATGGCTACCACATCTGGTTTCAGTTGCACATACGCCCCAATTTCGTCCTTTTGGGTAACAGACTGCGTGCATTTGTGTACAAAAATGGAAAATGTGACTACTGGTTTGGCCGCGTCGTGTTGAATGAGTTCGCTTGTCGGAGGCGTCGTTGGTTACACAGT
>NW_026110984.1:300000-310000 GCF_024679095.1 Eriocheir sinensis | reverse complement strand
TCCCTCTCTCCCTCCCTCCCTCCCTTTCTCATCAGTCTCCCACACTCGGGTCGTCACCTCGAGGCCTGGCAGACTATTGGCTCCTGTCGAACACCAAGAAAAAATACCCATGTCATTTCTCCTTCCCGGTCTGGCCTGTCTGCCCTCCCTCCCTCCCTCGCCTCTCCCTTCCTCCCTACTATTTGTCTCCTCCCTTCCTTCCTTGTCTACTACCTTGCCTTCCCTCTCTCTCCCACACTCCCTCTCTGTCTGTCTGTGTAATTCATTCTTATCCAACTCATTCATCTCTTTTGTTTTTATGCTTTTCTTTCTGGTTTCCCCTTTAAATTATTTCTCACATATCCTGAACCTTTTAATTACTCGCTGCTGCTGCTGCTAAGGCACTGAAAGAGGGAGAGGAGACGAAGAGGAGGAGGAGAAATGAGAGGAAGGAAGGAAGAAAGGAGCGCTACACCACCCATACCAAGCCCTCCCCCCCGCTGCAAGGATGAATAAGGAGGAGGAGGAAGAGGAAGAGGCGTGTTTTGACTTGTGTTTTAAGCTCGTGTGTGTGTGTGTGTGTGTGTGTGTGTGTGTGTGTGGGCGGGCGAGGACGCATCACTATATATCTTGTACAAATGTTTTAGCGTCCTGTCGAGTCTAACGTTATATAGTAAAGAGTTCGTAATGGATTCGTTGTTTTCTTCTCGCTTGTTTGAGTAACGAAAGATTTTTACGTCAACATGTTTTCAGCGATTATTTTCCGGCGTTACTTATTTCTTCGGGGAGTTATTTGTTCAGTGTTTTGCGGAGTCTAACTTTTTCTCTCAAACTACTTCTAATGGATTTGTGAAGAGCGTCGCCATGATATTTTCTTTCCCTTTTATTTTTTCGTGATGTCTTGCGAATGTTGCTCCTCCGCGGTGATGTATTTTCCGACGTGAATTATTATTTCTTTGGCTCAGGAATTTGTTTAGCGTTTTGTGGAGTCTAACGTAATTTTTTAAGTGCCAGTAATGGATTCGTAATGAGTGTCGCCGTATTTTTCTTTACCTTTCGTGCTGTGATTTATTATCCAGGCAGTTCGTTAGTGTTCTGTCGAGTTAACGTAAAGTGCTTGTAAAGACTTCGTGCTTGGGTCACGTGAAAAATTAATTGATCAAATTGTACCTGTAGATATTGAAAGAGGTAAAATTTGCGCTTAGATAGTTTTAGATAGTACTCGGATAGTTAGATACTACTGCTACTACTACTACTACTACTACTACTACTACTACTTTTACTACTACTACTACTATTACTACTACTACTTTTACTACTACTACTACTACTACTACTACTACTATTACTACTACTACTACTACTACTACTACTACTTTTACTACTACTACTACTACTACTACTACTACTACTACTACTACTACTACTACTACTTTTACTACTACTACTACTACTACTATTACTACTACTACTACTACTACTACTACTACTACTACTACTACTGCTACTCCTGTTTGAATACCAATACGGATACTACTCTCAAATGCTATACACGGTCCTGCTTCTTTAAGTGCTAGTCGGGTGGACTCATATATACAAAACTAACACTGCTTTAGGAACCACCAAATCATCTCGTACAGGCAAACAAATGTTGACCAACGTTGAGAGTAAATTTAAGAATACCAGAATATAAAGTAAAAAATAAGTGTACGTGTTGTAATGTATATTAAGTAAAGTGTTTAAAATCCTTAGTACAAACAACACCTGCATGGAACTAAACAAGAAACGGAAAGGAAAAGTAGACGTTTGGACGGGAAAGAGGTATGAAAAAATGTTTAGCAGACAATGAAAGTTAGGAGTGAAAAACGTTGTGAAAGAAACGTTTGGAAAGAAATGAAGAGGAGAAAAGTTGTTGAGTAAACATGACTCAAGCGTTCCCGAGAGAGAGAGAGAGAGAGAGAGAGAGAGAGAGAGAGAGAGAGAGAGAGAGAGAGAGAGAGAGAGAGAGAGAGAGAGAGAGAGAGAGAGAGAGAGAGAGAGAGAGAGAGAGAGAGAGAGAGAGAGAGAGAGAGAGAGAGAGAGAGAGAGAGAGAGAGAGAGGAAAGAAAAGAAGAAAAGAAAAAACCCCCAAAAGAGACAAGACAAGAAAGATAAAGAGATATAAAGAAAAAGAAGAAAGAAGATGTAAAAGAAGAACATACAAGAAAGAGGGAAGGAAAAATGGAAGAAAAGATAAGAAAAGAGGAGAGGAAAGAAGAAAACAAAAGCCAAGGGAAAAGAAGAAAAGAAAAAAAAGAAAAGAAAGAAGATATGAAAAGAAAAAGACGAGAAGAAAAGAAAAGACAGGAGAAGAAAAGAGAAGAAAAGAGCAAGGAAGAGAGCGAGCAAGGGCGGGCGTCGTGATCCCCGGGCCGCGCGTGGTGGACGGGTTACGGGATACAAGGTCAGGCTATACACACATACGGGGTCCGGGGCGGGCGCGACCCTTATGTGGCCGGCGCCGCGCGGGGGTGTGTATGGACTAATGGACGCGGGCATAAAACAGCTTGCATCGCTTGTGCCGGGCAGGGCAGGGCATGCTAATATTGATCCGCCTCGACTCGGGATATGAAAAAAGAGGAAAGGAAGAAGGCTGACGCGCACACACACACACACACACACACACACACACACACACACACACACACACACACACACACACACACACACACACACACACACACACACACACACACACACACACACACACACACACACACACACACACACACACACACACACACACACACTTATGCTTACACAGATGTACACACGCTTTACATCTTCTCATATACACAGACGCATATGGCTGTTTAAGAGCGTACACGGTTGTATGCGTGTTGACACACACACACACACACACACACACACATGGAGTGACTTTTAGACTCAGTGTGTGTGTGTGTGTGTGTGTGTGTGTGTGTGTGTGTGTGTGTGTGTGTGTGTGTGTACAGTATGTTTTTTTAATATTCTCTCTCTCTCTCTCTGCTCGCCTGCCTCTCCGCTCTCTCTCTCTCTCTCTCTCTCAGTACAAGTGGTAAAGAAGGTTCCTGTTGAGTTATTTGACGCTAATATTTCTCGTGTGTGTGTGTGTGTGTGTGTGTGTGTGTGTGTGTGTGTGTGTGTGTGTGTGTGTGTGTGTGTGTGTGTGTGTGTGTGTGTGTGTGTGTGAGAGAGAGTGGGGGGGCGGAGAGCGCTAATATATCTCGTGTTGAAGATGTGTGTTTCTGAGAGTGTGTGTGTGTGTGTGTGTGTGTGTGTGTGTGTGTGTGTGTGTGTGTGTGTGTGTGTGGCGAGGTGTCGACGGGGAGGAGAGATACGATCGTTTTCTTGTTGTTGTCGTTGTTCCTGGCGGGGCAGATGATGGAGGAGGAGGAGGAAGAGGCAGAAGAAGAAAAGGAAGCAAGAAGAAGAAGAGGAAGAAGTCTCGGTCAAGGAATCTGAATATTGTTAAAAGAAATACGAAGCAACGCGTTTCTGTGCTGTATTTTATCTCCCTTTTCTTGCTTTTTCACGGCGCGGAAAAAATAATCAAGTGATGTTATCTTCGAGGGCGTGGAGGTGGTGGTAGTGGGAGGGGGTAAGGGGGAGGGTGGTGGGTGGTGGTGTGGGTGATGGGTGGTGGTGATGATGGAAAAGGAGTGAGGAGGGGAGGTGGTTAGGTAAGGTAAGGTCTGTTGTAGTGGTGATGGGTAAGGAAGGGAGGATGGAGATGGATAATGGTGGTGGTGGTGGTGGTGGTTAGGGAGGGGTTTACATGGTCAGGTGGTGGTGGTGGTGGTGGTGGTGGTGGTGGTGGAAGGTGATGCAGTAAGATAGTCACCAATGGTGGTGGTGTGGTGTTTTTTGTGATACGAGGAAGGGAATACAGGTGGTGATGGTGGTGGTGGTGGTGATGGTGGTGGTGGTGGGGCGGTGATCCAGTAAGGATAGGTCAACATCAATGGTGGTGGTGGTGGTGTTTTGGTGATACGATAGGAAGGGGTCAACATTGGGTGGTGATGGTGGTGGTGGTGGTAGTGGTGGTGGTTGGTGTGATTATGGTAGGAAAACAAAACAAAAATATAAATACAACACTAACAAAACTCAAATACTCTCAGAAATAATTATATAAACGTTAAAAAATCGCAAACGTTAATAGGTACAATTGTTATAACCAAATGAAAAGAAGGACCTAAAATTATCTAACGTTTCAGAATCACAAACGTTATTAAGTACAACAAATAGTACAACGAAAACTGAAAAGAACCTGAAATTATCAAACGTTTCAGAATCACCAACGTTGTAAATAAAAGTACAAAGGTTACAACAAAAAGGACCCAAAATTCAAAAGCAAATGCGTGTGAGATATTACAGGACTTCACGATGAGGAAAAAACAAGAAATAAAACAGCTGATAATGGCGAGTCTTTTCTGGGGATAATGTTCGCTGTGGGAGGTCCTCGGTGTGTGTGTGTGTGTGTGTGTGTGTGTGTGTGTGTGTGTGTGTGTGTGTGTGTGTGTGTGTGTGTGTGTGTGTGTGTGTGTGTGTAGATAAAACCTGAAATACGAACATGTCCTTTTTACTCATTTTCCTTATCTCTATCTTTTACACGCGAAAACACACACACACACACACACACACACACACACACACACACACACACACACACACACACACACACACACACACACACACTCACACTCACACTATCCTTTTGGTCTTTATTTTGTCGTTGATTAAAAATGAAAGTTAATTTATATATATATATATATATATATATATATATATATATATATATATATATATATATATATATATATATATATATATATATATATATATATATATATATATATATATATATATATATATATATATATATATATATATATATATCTAATAAAAAAATATGTGTGTAATTTAGATAGGGGGAGATAAGTTGTGGTATAGTTGGTTGCTAACACTGCTGCTGAGGCTTCAGTGCTCATCTCCGTTGCATTGACCCTTTGATGAGGCCTGTGGTGAAGGGACTTGAAAATAGTGAAACTGAAAAATAAAGAAGCATTAGGAACCTGCTAAGAAACATTAAATAAAGATATAAGTAAGGGAACATTTTTAGTTTCAGCACTTAATATATGTAAGAGTAAGTTGATATTTTTATTGTACATTAAAATACTGGATGCTGTACACGGTCTTTTTTTTTTTTTCTTTTTCTTTGCGTGACTCGAGACATTTTCTCTTCGCCTCAACATTAACATCCACACAGATAAAGATTTCAAACACACACGTAAAAAAAAGCAAAGAACACAATTTTACGGATTTTCTATTTTCACGTTAAACATTACAAGAATATAATTGATTTACTTTCCATTTCCGAGAGAGGGGAGAGGAGAGGAAAGGAAAGGAGAGGAGAGGAAGGGAGAAAAGGGTGTCTATGGAAGTGTTAGCGCTCTGCAATATGAAACTGAGTAATAGAGGATGGGGCGAGATGGCTGTAGTCTTGGGCGGTGGAAAAAGACTCTTCAATGACGGCCAGGAACGGAACGGGACGGTGCGGTATGCAGTCAGACAAACACGGATATGACCACGACGGGAATGATACGGGTCAGTTTGGGTCCTGATAGGGGCGGGGCGGGGCGGAGCGGGGCGGTGCTGGACCATAAAGGGCGGGGCTTGGCAAACACAGGATGGGGCGGGGACTTGGACGGGGCGAGGCGGGGCGAGAAAAGTTAGGTCAAAACGGGGCAGATGGGGCGAAGAGAGAGAGAGAGAGAGAGAGAGAGAGAGAGAGAGAGAGAGAGAGAGAGAGAGAGAGAGAGAGAGAGAGAGAGAGAGAGAGAGAGAGAGAGAGAGAGAGAGAGAGAGAGAACCCATAACCCCCTTTCCCTTCCTTTTCCTCCCCTTTCCTCTTCCTCCCCTCCTTTCGCCCTCCCCCTCATCTCCCCTCCCCATCCTCTCTCCCTTTCTTAACACCACCCTTCCCCCCCTCCATACATTTGAGCACATGTCCTCCTCACTCCCTTCCTCCCTTTCCCTCCCTTCCTCACTTTCCCTCACCCCCTCATCTCCCCTTTTTCTCTCCCCCCTTTCCCCCTCCATATATCTGAGCACACTTCTTTCTCCCTCCCATCCTCCCTTGCCCTCCCTCACTCCCTTTACCCCTCCCTCTCCATACACCTGATCTTTCTTTCTCCTCTCCTCCGTCTCCTCCTCGTCTTCCCTCTCCTTTTTCACTCCCCTATTAACTCCCTTCAATAACTTACCTCCGTCCACTCTCCTTAACCCCCCTCTCCTCCACCATACACCAGCTGCCGCTCACAAACAATTACTGCGGCCCACCTGCCTATTAGCTTTATTGGATGCCAATTGCTCGTGACCAACAAGGAGGGATGAGGAGGAGACAACACGTGACTCCCCTCCGTGATGACGCGGCGCGGGTGACTGATGATCCTCCAGGCCTCCACGCCCCTTATATACCCCCACCTCCTCCCTCCCTCCCTCTTTCCCTCCTCCTTGTGACAGGCTAGAGAGAGAGAGAGAGAGAGAGAGAGAGAGGGGCAGGCAACATCAGCAGAGCACCTTTTTAAAACATCGCGTCCCCTTCTGTCACACGGCTGATTATTCAAGCCCGTAGCTGCATGGATGAGGTTACGTGGGCGTGGACACCTATAATCGGTCCAGCTAACTCGGCGTTTTAGAGAAGCGATTTATTGGAGGTGCGATGATAGCAGTGTTCTTTATCGTGGCGAGTCTAATCTGCGCATCGTTACGTATCTTTATCGCATCTAGTGCAGAGAGAGAGAGAGAGAGAGAGAGAGAGAGAGAGAGAGAGAGAGAGAGAGAGAGAGAGAGAGAGAGAGAGAGAGAGAGAGAGAGAGAGAGAGAGAGAGAGAGAGAGAGAGAGAGAGACTGTGTGTGTGTGTGTGTGTGTGTGTGTGTGTGTGTGTGTGTGTGTGTGTGTGTGTGTGTGTGTTCTCCACAGATGAGTTCACTTACCTAATTGTTTTCTTAGTATTGTTTTTACTTGGAATCTCTCTCTCTCTCTCTCTCTCTCTCTCTCTCTCTCTCTCTCTCTCCTTTTTTTTTTTTTTTGCTTTGATCGTATCTCTCTTATTCATGCTATCGTCTCAATCTCTCATATTGGTTTTATCTGCATTATTGTTATTATTTTCATGTTATCTTTGCTTCTTGTTTGTTTTTATATTGAGTTTTTATCTTTTATTATTTTTTTCACTTTATCTTCGTCTCCAATATCATCTACTTTGTTTGTGGCTACTTCTGCAGTCATCATTCTTGTTTTTTCGTAGGTGTTTTATCTTCTTTCCGATCTCCTTTTTATCTGCCTTTTTCATTATCTTAAGCTAAGACAAGTTATCTTCCTGATCTCCTTTTTATCTGCCTTTCTTCTTTCATTCTCAATCTAAAACAAGTTATTTTTCTGATCTCCTTTTATCTGCCTTTCTTCTTTCATTCTCATGTTATTTTTCTATTTTTCTTTTTTTCTTTGCCCTTTTCTTTCTTTCATTCTCAATCTAAAACAAGTTATCTTCCCGATCGATCTCCTTCTTATCTACTTTGTTTTCATTCTCCCATTCTAAAACAAAAGCCAAAATAAAAATAAAAGGGAAGAGGTGAGCGAAAAGTGAGCATGAAATGAACGTTTTTAGTATCCTATCACATCGAAGTAGTGGAACAGCAAGTGGTCAAGCGGTAGATGGAGACTTGCTGCCCTGTGAATTTCCATGCGGCAGTATATAGTAATCTTGTAATAACCCAAACAACTAGGCCATTTGACTCCCCGTACGTGTGTGCAAAGAAGGCGTACCAACAGATTGAAGTCTCATCTCTAGCTCCGAGAATTACTGCGCTGGGAACTTGATTCGACATTGTATAGTGATCTTATAGCCCCAAACACCGGACCATGTGACCCCGTGCGTGCGAAACAGACCTCTCTTCTGGCCCTTCATTTTTCACTCTTCTAATAGAGCATCATTTAGCGTTTTTTTTATATTCTGTGTCCTATGCCCTTTATCTGTTTCCATTGATGAAGAAGAAAAAAAAGAGGGTAGGGAAATGCGGATACGGACTAGAGTATAATAAACCATTTGACTCAGTTCAGGAGGGACAGGCATTTGTAAGTAGTATCTGGAAGGGTGATTATGGAAGGAGGGAGGGAGGGCTGCTATCAGGACGGCTTGAACAGGAGAGCAGCGAAGCGTGACGACAGCTATTAGGCAAGAAGGAGAGAGAGATCGAGGGTGTGAGAGATGAAGGGAGGGAGAGTGGGCGGAAGTGATGGCATAAGAGAGAGAGAAGGTGAGATGGGAGGTGAGTGAGAGGTAATATAAGGATAAGCTTCTGAGGGCAAAACACTGAGGGATGCTGCTGTGGTGAGGTGTTAGGAAGGACATGGAGAAAGGAGGATACAGTGAGGTAGCCAGGATCGATTGGAAGTGAACGAGGAAAGAACATGTATATAAGTATGAGGACAGGAAATAGATACACATAGGAGGAAAAACTGAAGTAGAATAGAGACGAGATGGGAGAAGGTGGAAGGGAATGAGGATAGATAGACGTTAGCATTAGTAGTTAGAGGAGTAGCCATAATTTTGAGGAAGAAAGCAAAGACGTGAAGGTAAAGGGCGGGGTGGGAAGGAATGAGGACACAAGGGCATGAGAGTAAATATATAGTGAATTAAGTAATCAGAGAGAGAGAGAGAGAGAGAGAGAGAGAGAGAGAGAGAGAGAGAGAGAGAGAGAGAGAGAGAGAGAGAGAGAGAGAGAGAGAGAGAGAGAGAGAGAGAGAGAGAGAGAGAGAGAGAGAGAGAGAGAGAGAGAGAAAGAAAGAAAGCGAGGAAAGAAGTAGTGATGTAAAGATGTGAAGGAATGAAAGAGGAAGCGAGAAGAAATGTTGACAGACTCACGTTAGGATAGGTCTAGTGGTAGCCAGAGAGAAAGCAAAGAGGGACGCAGTGAGCTCGAAAATAGACGGTAAGGAATGAGATGGGGCGGGACGGACGGGCGGGGCGCTTATAGCATGCCAGACGCTAACTTGTCGACAGTCACTGGAAATGATCATCATAATTCCTTCCTCGTTGATAGTGGCTGCAGTCTTGGCTGGGGGTTAATGTTGCCAAGACACGCACCTACTGAGAGAGGGAGGGAGAGAGGAGGCTGGGAGGGAGGGATGGAGGAGAGGTAGGCTGTGGCATTGAGATTTTTAAGAGAGGAGGAGGGGGAGGAAGGAAGAGGAGTAGGAGGAGGAGGATGGTGAGGTGGTAATGATATGAGCAGGGCATGAATGTGTGTGTGTGTGTGTGTGTGAGAGAGAGAGAGAGAGAGAGAGAGAGAGAGAGAGAGAGAGAGAGAGAGAGAGAGAGAGAGAGAGAGAGAGAGAGAGAGAGAGAGAGAGAGAGAGAGAGAGAGAGAGAGAGAGAGAGAGAGAGAGAGAGAGAGAGAGAGAGAGAGAGAGAGAGAGAGAGAGAGAGAGAGAGAGAGAGAGAGAGAGAGAGAGAGATAGAGAGAGAGAGAGAGAGAGAGAGAGAGAGAGAGAGAGAGAGAGAGAGAGAGAGAGAGAGAGAGAGAGAGAGAATAAAATGCTAATAATGATAGGATCAGTGGTGGTTATGGTGGTGATGATGGTGGGTTAGTTACGGCCGAGGAGGAGGAGGAGGAGGAGGAGAAGGAGGTGGTACTTTTGGCAGTGGTGGTGGTTATGGTAGTGGATATTAAAGCATGATAGCAAGAAGAAAAATCATAAAGAGGAAGAAAATAAAGGAAAGGAAAACGTCATAATAAAAAAAAAAAATAATGTTAAAAAGTTAGACAAAAAAGGAAAAAAATGAAGACTGTAAAAGAAAAAGAAAAAAAAGATCAAGAATGAAGACAACGAGAAGGATAGAGAAAAAGAAAAAAGAAAAAGAAAAAAAGAAAAAGAAAAAAAAGAGGAAGAAAAAGAGATAAAGAGAATAGCGATGATGAGGTGAATGCAGGTGTGGCA
>NW_026110984.1:207500-295000 GCF_024679095.1 Eriocheir sinensis | reverse complement strand
AACAATAAGAAAAAAAGGAGGAGGAGGAGGAGGAGGATATGTATTGCCAGAGGGAGGAGGTGTGAGAGGGAGGCTGTAGAGAAAGAGGAGGTGGAGGAAGAGATGGTGATTGTCAGGTAAGGTCGAGGTGCGAGAAGCTTAATTTCTTTCCAGGTAAATTGCGAAGGAGAGGAGGAGGAGGAGGAGGAGGAGGAGACTTTTTCATTACGTTCTGACACACACACACACACACACACACACACACACACACACACAAGCAACCAGTCAGCAGGACACAGAGAGAGACAAACAGATAGACAAAGAGATAGAGAGAGAGAGAGGCACAACCGGACACAGAAATATGGTCCGTTCCTCTAGTGTGGTGTGGTGAGTGGTGTGGCATAGTGTGGTGTGGTGTGGCTGGGTGTAGTGTAGTGTGTTGTGGTGTTGGAAGGGAATAGAGTGTGTTGCAGTGTGGTGTGGTCTGGAGTGTGGTGTGTTATGTGGTGTGGGGTAATGTTGTTTGGTGTGGTGCTGTGTGGTCCCCTGTGATATGTAGTGTGGTGTGGTGTGGTTGGTGTGGCGCAGCATGGCGTGGTGTGGCTTGGTGTGGTGTGGTCATCCCCGCGACACTTTAGGAAGACATTAATCAAAGGCGGACAAGTTTACTGAGCACCGCTGCTGTCGCCTCGTCCGCCCGCTGCCTCGTCATGGTGCCTTTGTCTGGGCCTGCATGTGGTCTGCCCTGCCCTGCCCTGCCCTGCCCTGCCCTGCCCTGCTCCACCCTACCTTGGCTATTCCTGCTACCCTATTGATTTCGCTCCTGCCTCGGTCTGCATGTTGTCTGCCTTACCCTGCCGTGCCCTGCCCTACCCTACCCTGCTCCACCCTACCTTACCCATCCCTGCTTCCCTATTGATTTCGCTCCTTCCTCGGTCTGCATGTGCTCTGTCTTACCCTGTCCTGCCCTGCCCTGCCTTACCCTACCCTACCCTTGCCTGCCCTAACCTACCTTGCCCTTCCATGCTTAGCTACTGATTTTGCTCCTGCCTCAGTCTTCATGTGGATTTCCTGCCTTGCCTTACCTTGCTCTAACCTATCCTTCCCAACCCTTCTTCCTATACCCCTCCCCTGCTCGCCTAACTTAACCTAACCTAATCTAACCTAACCTACCTTGCCTAACCCTTCTTCCCTTGCCCCTCCCCTTGCTTGCCTAATTTAACCTAACCTAACCTAATCTAACCTAACCTACCCTACCTACCTTGCCCAGCTATTTTTCCCCTGCCCCTCCCTTGCTTGCCTTTCCTCTGCTTTTCTCTTTCTTTTCTCTCTTCCTTTTCCTCAGGCTACCCTACCGTGCTCTCCTCTCCATCCCCTGCCTTAGTCACCCTCACTTTTTCATGCATTTCGTTTGCCTTCTCCGCCCTTTCATGCTCCTCCTTTCCCTGTCGTTCCCGCCCTTATCCTTCCATGGTTGTTTTGTATCCTCTTGTCATTGTGTTTATTTGTCCTGGCCTGTCCTTGTGTTTCCTCTTGTCCTTGTGTTTCCTTGTCCTGGCTTGTCCTTGTGTTTCCTCTACCGGTGTGGCTCAATGTCCCTTCTCTCGGCATTCATGTTTTTTTGCTTCGCACCAGGTGTTCTTGCCCTCCTCCCTCCCTCCTTCTTGCCTCAGTCTTGTCCTTCATCGTCTTTAGGTTCATCCAATACCTTTTCACCTGCTTCCTCCTTTAATCGTCCTTCTTGCCCATGTCCTGCTCTCCCTCTGCTTCATCTTGGCCTTCTTTGGGGTGCCCTTGCCTTCTTTCTCCTTTCCTCTCTGCGTCGCTTCGCCCTTTCTGCTTTCTGCTCCTGCTTTCGTATTTCCCGCCTGTCCTGCTCTCCCTGCTGCTTGTCTTTCCCTTCTTTGGTGTGTCTTTACCTTCCCCCTTACTCCTTCCTTGCCTATCTCCCTGCTTCACCCTCTGCTTCTCCCTGCTTCTGCTCTTCTCGTGTTTCACTCCCTTCAGCCTCCTGTGTTCCCTTCTCCTCTCTGCGTTGCTGCAAATACTTATCTCAAGGTTTTCTCTCTTCCTTTTGATTGTTCTTGATTCTTCTCTTCCTCCATCTCCCTTTTCGTGTATTCCGTCCTTCTGGTCTGTCGTATCTATCCCCCATATTTTCTTTCTTTCTCTCTCCTCCTCTTGTCTTCTCTCGTTTGCCCTGATTTCAATTATTTTCATCTTTCTTATCTCTTGTCTCTCTCTCTGTTTCCCTCCCCTCCCTCCGCTTGCCTTTCCTCCTCCTTCTCCTTCTCCTCCTTCTCCGCCTCCCCTTCTTTGTTTTCATGTTCCTGTTCTTCTTTTGCTTAAACTATCATTTTCCTTTGTCATTTATTACTTACCTCTCTCCTTTCTGTTGTTTTACTTCTCCTCCTTCATGTTTTCCCTTCCTCCTCCTCCTCCTGGTCATCCTCACTCTCCTCCTCCTCCTCTTTCAGTGACGATGACGAACTGGTTTCAGAGTCGACTTTCCGTATTAAGGCGATCGGAACCCTTTTTTTGTCCCTCGCATCCTCTTGCATTCGGTTTTAAGCCTTGTGTTTAGCTATCATATTTTTGCCTTATTTTTTGCCTCACTTTTTGTCTTGATCGTGTTGTTCCGGCTGTCAAGGTTTTGCTGGTCCTGAATGAGCTCTCAATCTTCTCGTCTCATCAACACCCTCGCAGCCTCTCACTCTTTTTCTTCTTCTTCCTCTTCTTCCTTTTCCTTCTCCTCCGCTTACTCAGTCTCTCTCTTTCTCTGTTTATTTGTTAATGTGGATATTTTTTTTTCTTTTCTTCCCATTCCCCTTTCTTTTGTATGATATAATTTCCTTTTTTTCTCCTCCTCCTCCTCCTCCTCCTCCTTCGTTTGTTCAGTCTCTCTTTTTCTCTGTTTGTTTGTAAAGTTAGATTATTTTTGTTGTTTTTCACTTCCTTTTTCGTTTGCGTTCTAGTTATTTTTCTTTTTCTCCTCCTCCTCCTCCTCCTCCTCCTCCTCCTCCTCCTCCTCGTCATCTTTTTTCAATCCTTCATCATACTTTCATCCTTCATCACCTCCAAACCTTCAATTCATCTCCTTCCTCCTCTTCCTCGGCGCGTTTCGGGAGGCTTCTGGACGAGGCAGTGAAAAGCTTTTCGAAAAGCCTTCCAAAAAACGGCGGGCGAGGACGGGGCAAAGGCAGCCCTTGATCAATCAACCCGTAGCGTCAGTGCGACTCACAAGAAACTGTGTAACTAACCACGCCTCCGACAAGCGAACTGGTACAACTCGTCACGGCCACATTTCTATCATGTACACAAATGCACGTAGTTTAATACCCAAAAAGGACGAAATTAGGGCGTATATTGCAACAGAGAAACCAGATGTGGTAGCCATCACAGAGACTTGGGCCAACTCTACCCATCTAGAATCCGAAATGTCATTCCCTGGGTACGAAAGCTACAAAAGTCGAAAGCACAAGAAAGGAGGAGGTAGTTTGCTACGTAAAAAGTACACTCCCTGCCATAAAAATAGACAAACAGGACGCAGAGAAATACGATTCTGTCTATGTGGAAATAACCGCAAATAACAAAACTAACACTTGCAACCGTATACAGGCCTCCGAAACAACAGGCAGCCGATGACACTGCCCTCTACGAAGAGATTCACTCTCTAACACAAAGCAAGGAAGCAATTATAATTGGGGACTTTAATTGCCCTAACACTGACTGGGGACTGATGACTGGAGATCAAGAGGGTAACAGGCTTTTAGAAATGGTGGAGGATTCGTTCCTCACTCAAGTTGTAACTCAACCAACAAGAGAAAACAATCTGCTGGATCTGGTATTAGTAAGCGACCCCGACCTCATTCGCGACTGTACAGTTGGTGAGAAACTTAATGGGTGCGATCACCACTTAATCCGTTTAATATCAACATATGTCACAAACTCGTAGATAATCCGTCAGTGATACCAGATTACAAAAAAGGAAATTTCAACTTAGCCCGTGCACTGCTTCCCCCTACGACCTGGGACCAACTTGGCATCACCGACAATACAATCGACAACGCGTGGAACGTCTTCAAAGATAAGCTGTTGCAAGTAGAGAAGGCTACAGTGCCTACGAAATCCAGGCGAGTAAATGGGGCCGTAGATCCACCGTGGATGACCAGAGAAATAAAAAGGGCAGTAAACCTAAAAAAAAGGAATTATAATTTGATGAAAGAGAATGCTACGGCCGAAGCCAGCACACAGTACCACAACAGCCTCAGAGCTTGTCGCAGCCTTATTCGGAGTAGCAAACGCAACTATGAAAAGCAAATAGCGCGCGAAATCAAAACTAACTAAGAAATTCTTCACGCACATAAGATCGAAAAAGAAAGTAAAATCCAATATTGGTCCCCTGACAGACGAGACTGGATCTGTAACTCAGGACAGTAAACAGATGGCCAGAATCCTCAACAGTAACTTCGCATCCGTATTCACAGTCGAGGACATCGAAACCATTCCCGAGAGCCCTGCCCCGCCGAGTGAGATCACGCCGCTGGAAATTGACTCAATATGCGACCAAGAAGTAAAAAAGTACTTGGACAAACTCGACACGAACAAGTCAACAGGACCCGACAGTTTGTCCCCGCGGTTATTAAAAGAGCTTAAACAACAAATACTTCAACCACTCACTACCATATTCAACCGGTCAGTTCAACTAAACAAGGTCCCGGAAGACTGGAAGATGGCGAACGTAACACCGATTTTCAAAAAAGGAGACAAAAGCGTTGCATTAAACTACAGGCCCATAAGTTTGACATCAGTGGCAGGAAAAATACTCGAAAAGATTATTAGAGATAAACTTGTTAAGTTTCTAGAAAACAATAATGTAATCTCCGACACCCAGCATGGCTTCAGAAACAAGCGCTCCTGCCTAACGAATTTATTAGACTTCTTCCAAGGTATATATAAGAACTGGGATGCCCACATCCCCAGTGATGTTATATACCTGGACTTTCAGAAAGCCTTCGACAAGGTACCGCACGAGCGACTCCTTGAAACTGCACTCGGCGGGCATCAGAGCCAATCTGATCGCGTGGATAAGAGATTGGCTCACCGACAGAAAACAACGAGTACTACTCAACGGACAGCCTTCCGATTGGCTACCAGTCACTAGTGGAGTGCCTCAAGGGTCAGTGCTGGGACCCATCCTCTTTATCATATATATCAATGACCTAGAATCAGGACTGAAATCCACAATATCGAAATTTGCAGATGACACCAAGGTGGGTGGAGATGCCCTCACAAAGACCGACTGCGAAATCATTCAGAAAGACCTCAATCACATTATCGAATGGTCGGAAAAATGGCAAATGTCCTTTAATGTTGACAAATGCAAAGTCATGCACATTGGGTCCCAAAATAGTAACCACACATACATCATGAATGGGAGACCACTGCAAGCGATGCAGGAGGAAAAGGATCTTGGAGTCACTATCAGCAGTGACCTGAAACACGCGAATCACTGTAAAAAAGCATACAACAAAGCCAACACTATGCTCGGGTTCATAACGAGGAACTTCGAGTGTAAAACACCAGACGTGATGCTATCCTTGTATAATTCCATGGTAAGACCGCACCTCGAGTATGCTGTGCAGTTCTGGTCTCCCAATTACAGAAAGGACATTGCTTTACTGGAAAGGATTCAACGACGCGCCACAAAGATGATTCCAACCTTCAGGGCTCAACCGTACGAGGAACGACTCAAGCGACTCAATCTCTTTACATTGGAGAAAAGACGCCTACGAGGGGATATGATTCAAGTCTTCAAGTATCTAAAAAAGTTCAATAACGTCGATTACTCCAAATTCTTTGAACTGCAAACCAACTCAAGAACTAGAAATAACGGTTTACCCATTCAGTCGAGTCGATGTAACACAGACATTGGAAGGAGTTTCTTTTCAAACCGAGTCATCCGCCACTGGAACAATCTTCCCTCAGAAGTAGTAAATGCGAATACCATCAACTCCTTCAAATATAGAATCGACCGTCATTTCGCTGCGTCAGGAGTAAACTGAATAACGAGGGGCTTCCATCTGCTCCTCAATATCGAGGTGCTTTCATCTGCTCCTCAACCCCCAAGTGGATGTCGAGCAGATTAAATCACAAGAGCAGGCGACCTCGTAATGAGCCAATAGGCTTTCTGTTACCTGCATTTCCATGTTTCCATGTTTCCTCCTCCTCCTGCTCCTTCACTCCCTTGTTGGACGTCCTCACACTTTGTCAACATCATTTTGCTTTAGATTGACGAAGAGCAGTTTCTCCTCCTCCTAGCTCCTCCTCCTCCTCCTCCCCTACAGACTCCCGAAAGAGCAAGAAAATGAATCCCCGACGCCCAGCAGCGAGAGGTTAAGTGATAAACGAGGGACACCGCGTCTCCAAACATAGACTCAATCCGGAGTGTTTTTAAACGTCCCCCTGCTCGACCCTCCTGCCCCAGCCCTTCACACACGCCTTACCCTTCCTCCCTTCACCCTGTTGTCTCGCCCCGCTCACCCCCCCCCCCCCCCCCCCGCGCCGACCCGTCCCTCCTCCCCAACCACCACCTGGCCTCCTCCACTACCACTGCAGCATCCATTCTCGACTCCACTTTGCCAACCATCGCCATCTCACTACCTCCACCAGTCCCTACCACAATGTCCTTCATCCGACCACACTCTTCCACTACCACTAGCCTTACTGCTTCCACTACCACCACCTGGCCACCTCCACTACCACTGCAGCATCCATTCTCGACTCCACTTTACCAACCACCTCCATCTCACTACCTACTCCACCCCTGCCACTACTACGTGTCCTCTTAGCCACCCTCATCTCCTCCACTCTCCCCTGCCCCCCATGCATCCACTTCCCAACTCCACTTTAGTTAACCGTCTACCTCCCTTTCTTCTCCTCCTTCACCCCTTCCATACTGCTAGCTGTTACCTCCCTTTCTTCTCCTCCATCTCTCCCTTCCATACTGCTAGTTGTTACCTCCCTTTCTTCTCCTCCTTCACCCCTTCCATACTGCTAGTTGTTACCTCCCTTTCTTCTCCTCCTTCTCTCCCTTCCATACTGCTAGCTGTTACCTCCCTTTCCCACCCACAGGCGTGGGTGGGTGGGAGGGTGGATGGGTGGGAAGGAGGGAGGGTGAGAAGGTTGGTGGTTGGGTGGGTGGGTGCTGGGGGTGATTTTAGGGTTGTGAAAGTTGGTTGAATGTAAGGGAAGGAAAGGTTGACTGTAGTGTGTGTGAATTAGTGGTTGGTACGCACATAGTTCATACACACACACACACACACACACACACACACACACACACACACACACACACACACACACACAATTTTTTTTCTCATTTCATCCCCAATCTCCCTTATAGAAAAAGCGTTGAAAGTCAGGTAAAATGAAAAGAAAAAAATAACAGTATACAGAACACAGGTAATAGACATAAAAAGTTGATGTTTTATTTTTATTTTTTGATGAGCATATTTTCTTTTTTTTTATATAACGTTTGTTTTTTGTCATTTTTATCTTTTTCGTTTTCTTATCCACTTGTTTTAGAATCTCGTATCTCTTCGCTTCTCTTCACCACTTTCCATAGCTGGGCACGATAACAGAAAACCTTATTCCCGATAACCGATAACTGATAATGGAAAACCTTATCGGTGATAACCGATATTCGTTAACTGGAGACACAAATATAGGCGATAACCGATAACCGATACCCGATATAAATCCACAACTCCGATACTAGCTAGCGATAAATCCGCTAGGCGAAAACGATACTCTATTGATATTTCAAATAAAAAAACATAGATGAATTAAAATTTTCATTATCTGTATCTTAGAAAACTTACAAAACCTGAGAACCACACGTTGACACGTACCTATGGACGGTAATACTAGAAACGCCTGAACCGGTGTTGTGTTATTTGGCGTCCCCACCGTCAAAAGCTGGCGCTTGCTGGCGCTTTTGTTTACAAACACTGGTCTCTCGTGAACTGCGCCTGCTTAGACCAGCAAGCGTAGACCTGTACAGTCTCACAAAGCTTTTTAACCGTAATTAAGAGTTGCTGGAAGGCGTAATTAGACATACAGTACCACTACCACAATCCCCGCTGTTTCTAGAACGACACTGTACGAGTTGTATTTATATGTACTGAGTGTCGTTCTAGAAACAACGAGATAATGGTACTGTATTCTGATTCAGTCTCCCAGCAACTCATGATATTAAAAGCTTTGTGAGACTGACGCTACTAATCTGAACATGTAGTTCACGAGAGACCATTGTTCGTAAACAAGAGCACCAGCTTTTGACGATGGGACACCAAATAACACAACACAGGGTGCCTTCAATACCATGGCATGCTCACAAACGAATATGAAATATCAAATTTGAAGAAGTGAATAATAATTTTTGGGGCAAAGTTAAATGATTTTTCTCTTTGATATATTGATTTTTGAGTCACGCATGCCCAGTAGGGAGGAGACGTTTTTTTTCTGAAAGGCGGGAAAAAGTAGCGATTATCGCTAGCTTGGTTACAAAAGTAACGAAGATACCGATATATTTTAAAATAAGTAGCGGATGGCCGATAACCTGATTTTGTTATCAGCGATAAAGTATCGCGATAACTTATCGCGATAACGCCCAGCTATGCCACTTTCTATCTCCTCGTCTCTTCCCGACTCCTTGTATCTCCTCGCCTCTCCTCAACTCACTGCATATCCCTCCTCTCCTCAGCTCTCTTCTCCTCGCCTCTCTTCACCTCCTTTTATCTCTTCTCTCTTTTTTCTGTATCTTTTCGCCTCTCTTCATCTCTTTCTATCTCCTCGCCTCTCCTAGACTCCAAGTATCTCCTCGCCTCTCCTCAACTCCCTGCATTTCCCTCCTCTCCTCAACTCTCATCTCCTCGCCTCTCCTCACCTCCTTTAATCTCTTCGCCTCTCCTCTATTTCCTGTATCTTTTCGCCTCTCTTCACCTTTTCTGTCTCCTTGCCTCTCTCGACTCCCGTTTCCTCCTCGTCTTCTGGTGATGGAGTGGCCGTGTGCTGTCCTGACAAGACGTAGAAATTAATGGTCCACGTAAAACACTCTCTCTCTCTCTCTCTCTCTCTCTCTCTCTCTCTCTCTCTCTCTCTCTCTCTCTCTCTCTCTCTCTCTCTCTCTCTCTCTCTCTCTCTCTCTCTCTCTCTCTCTCTCTCTCTCTCTCTCTCTCTCTCTCTCTATCAACACTCTCACACACACACACACACACACACACACACACACACACACACACACACACACCTATATAGATCCTCTCCTCCTGTAAGCCGTTTCCGGGTCTTCCTCCTCCTCCTCCTCCTCCTCCCCTCCATCTCCTCCTTAGTCATCGTCCCGTCCTCGTCTTCCATCCCAGGTGAGGGCACACACACCTGGATTAATTACCCTCCCGGTGACCACCTGAGCGCTACTACATTTCAAGGGAAGGCAGCGGCGTGAACAATGGTCGGCGGCCTTTTACGGGGCGCGGGATGAAATTTATATAGGGAGACAAATACGGTGTGCACCGAGCCGACGCTTTAGGAGGAGAAGGAGGGGGAGGAATAGACAGAAGAGGTGGTGGTGGTGGTGATGGAGGAGGGGGAAAAGAAGAAAAAGTTGGGGGTGGTGGTGAAGGACGGAATGGAAAGGAAAATAAAAAGAAAATTTGAAGAACGGATGAACAGGAGAAGGAAGGGAAGGAAGAAGAGGGGGTGGGGGTTGTGAGAAGGTGGGGAGTAGTGGTGGTGGAGGGGGAGAAGAAAAAGTTGGGGGTGGTGGTGAAGGACGGAATGGAAAGGAAAATAAAAAGAAAATGTGAAGAACGGATGAGCACGAGAAGGAAGGGAAGGAAGAAAAGGGGGCGGGGGTTGTGAGAAGGTGGGGAGTAGTGGTGGTGGGAGGGGAGGAGAAGAAAAAGATGGGGGTGGTGGTGGAGGACGGAATGGAAAGGAAAATAAAAGAAGAAATGCGTGAAGAACGGATGAGCAGGAGAAGGAGAAGAAGGAAAGAGTAGGAAAAGGAGACTCAAAACAAGGCTTCTTTTTTTTATACTTCGCTTTTCTTTGTTTCCTCTATTATTTTTTGCAGTAAACAAGCACATCAAACTAGAGTGAAGATTAAATGACAGACAGAAGAAGAGGCAAGAAAGAGTAGGGAAGGAAACAGTAGGCCCTGTTTTTAAATCGCGTATATATTTTTTGTGTTGTGATTTATATATATCTATTAGCTTTACTCTTTTAGGGGTAATAAGGAAGCTGCGGTACAACAAAGCTCCTGTACATATGACGCAAGTGGTTTACAAATATGAATTACCAAATGGAGCCCCGAAAATGTCTTGATTGTTCTCCCTTCTAAAAAGATTCTAAGTGGCACAAGGGAGGAGGAATTACTGTAAAAGGAAGGACAGCTGTTTTTAGAGGTACTACTAAGCTGATGGATGGACAATTTAAAGTAGCTGTCTTGGCGTCCTTGTTTGTACGAAAAGAAGAATGATGTTTTGGTTTTCATCATATCATTCATCGTATATTCATTTTATTTTTTTGTGCGTTGCGTCACTGGAGTTGCAATGATGCCAGTTTGAAAATGACAACGGGGAGACGAACGTGTTAGTTCAGCTATCATAAGTAAGTGTCTTTGTTTGATAAGAGAATATTTTTAGTTAAGTTTTCATTATTTTCGATTTTTTTTTATACATCAACCTTTAACTGTATATAAATCGCATATGTAGGTTGCTATTAAATATATTCAGCGCCATATGACCACTGTAGTTCCTGCGCCATGACTTGATACCCAAATTAATCAATCATTTTTTTTATTATATTACTCCTGCAAGATTGTTTTCCTTTTTATAGTGTATGCTTCGTCACGGCAGCTGTTGGGACGCCTCCACGAAAGCCCCAAGACAAGCATAAACATCAGACAAGTAGCCGTCAGAAGCGTCCTTGTTTTCTAAGAGGGAGAGAGGGAGAGGGCGAGAGAGATTTAATACTTTGTTCTGTATCATTAATCAACCGTGGCTAGAGTGGCCCTGGCAGGAAGGTTTATCTCGCGCGTGTGTGGGCAGCGAGATGGTGCGGCGCGGACATGTGTGTGTCGTGAATCATGTGTGTAATGTGCATGTGTGTGTGTGCGAGTGTGTGTGTGTGTGTGTGTGTGCGTGTGTGTGTGTCGTGATATAATGTGTAATGGGTGTGTTAGGGAAGAGATCGAGTACTATCTCTTTTTTTTCTCTCACTCCGCGCGCGTTGGTGTATAGGACAGAAATGTCCTTCTTGACTTCAACGTTTCGAGGCACAGTAGTCTGGTGTCTGCTTGTGTTTTCTGTTGGGGGCCTTGGTGTGCAATGAGCGGTCCCTACTGGTTGGTTGTTTACGATACTTTGGTGTCCCTCCCGTGCTCGGAGTTTTTTGAGTACAAAAGTACCTCCTCGTTCAGCAACCTACCAAGCCGTGCTGATCCAATCGCATTGAAGTGAAGACCGTCAGGACGGAAAAGGTCGGGGATATCATAAAAATGATTCCGTTCGCAAGTCAGTGGAATCATTTTTATCTGATAACGATACCCAAACTGGATGAGTTACTTGCCTATGTTGACGTAGAAAGTCCGGACGTGATTGTCATCACCGAAACGTGGGCCACCTCTGACCACCTAATGACCGAATTCTCAATTCCGGGATACGAGAGTTTCTACAACAACAGACTTCACAAGAAAGGAGGAGGTGTATTCTGTTACGTCAAGAACAAATACCCTGCCGTGGAAATAACCAAAGAAGACTCAGAGAAATATGACACTGTATATGTTGAGCTGGAGACTAGCAAGCACAACAAAATAACGATTGGAACCGTTTACAGACCTCCAAAGCAACAAGCAGCGGACGACGAAGCGCTGTACAAGGAAATTCACACCATAACACAAAACAAACAGTCAGTCATTCTCGGGGACTTTAACTGTTCCAACATTGACTGGACCACGATGATTGGAGATCAGGAGGGTAACAGATTGCTCGAAATGTTAGAGGACACTTTTCTTACTCAGATTGTTACCCAACCGACGAGGAAACTTATTAGACCTAGTACTCGTGAGTGATTCAGATCTCACACGTGAATGTCAAGTCGGCGAAAAACTGGATGGTTGCGACCATCACCTAATTCGCCTAAAAATCAGAACAGACCATGAACTCACCGAAAACACGTCCAAGATTCCAGACTACAAAAAAGCCAATTTTAACTTTGCTCGTGAGCTGCTAACCCAGACAACTTGGGAACCCATGAACCTCACTCCGGTGGACGGCGCGTGGAACGGCTTTAAGAACAAACTCCTGGAGGTAGAGAGAACGACTGTTCCCATGAAGACAAGGAGAACAAATAATGCCACAAGCACACCATGGATGACTACCCAAGTTCGACGGGCGATTAATTTGAAGAAGAGAATATACAACTTGCTAAAGGAAAACAGCACTGACGAGACACGCGAACAGTACCATCAAAGCCTCAGAGCTTGCAGAACACTCATTCGCCAGAGTATACGCAACTATGAAAAGCAAATTGCACGCGAAGCCAAGTCCAACCGAAAAAGTTCTTCACGTATATAAGAACCAAAAAAGACAAAAAGCAATATCGGTCCCTAAAAGATGAAAGTGACGTACTAACACAGGACAGTAGACAAATGGTCGAAATCCTAAACAGGAACTTCGCGTCTGTGTTCACAGTCGAGAATACCCAGTCCGTACCGAGCCCTTCCACTCCCTAGAAATTGGTACAATCGACGAACAGGATGTGAAAAAGTACCTGAACAAACTCGAGACAAACAAGTCTACCGGACCCGACGACTTGTCACCCAGGCTGCTCAAGGAACTCAAGCAGCAAATCCTCAAACCACTCACCGCCATCTACAATCAGTCACTACAACAAAACAAAGTCCCGAAAGACTGAAACAAGCGAACGTAACTCCGATCTACAAAAGGGAGACAAAAGTGTGGCCCTAAACTACAGACCAATCAGCTTGACCTCAGTAGCAGGTAAAATCCTCGAGAAGATCATCAGAGACAAACTCGTTAGGTTCCTTGAAGACAACAACATCATTTCCGATGCTCAGCACGGTTTCAGGAACAAGCGCTCATGCTTAACCAATTTATTGGACTTCTTCCAAGGTATCTATGAAAACTGGGATAATCATATCCCCAGTGATGTTATATATCTAGACTTTCAGAAAGCCTTTGACAAAGTGCCACATGAAAGACTCCTCAAGAAACTTAAGTCAGCGGGATTAGGCGACGATCTGACAGCGTGGATCAAAGACTGGCTCACTGAAAGAAAACAACGAGTTGTACTCAACGGACAGGCCTCCGAGTGGCTCCCGGTCACAAGTGGAGTGCCACAGGGGTCAGTCCTGGGACCCATACTTTTCATCATATATATCAACGACCTAGAACTAGGATTAAAATCCAATCTTTCAAAATTTGCCGACGACACAAGGTGGGTGGGAAGGCCCTCACGACAACAGACTGCGAAATTATCCAGAGAGACCTGGACCTGATCACTCAGTGGTCGGAAAAATGGCAGATGTCCTTCAACACTAACAAATGTAAAGTAATGCATATCGGATCCAGAAACAGCAACCACATATACCACATGGGTGGCGAGCCACTACATGTTGTGCAAGAGGAAAGAGACCTCGGGGTCACCATCAGCAGTGACTTGAAACAAACAAAACACTGCAAGTCCGCCTGTAAGAAAGCCAATACAATGCTTGGGTTCATATCGAGGAACTTCGAATACAAGACGCCGGGAGTTATGTTATCCTTGTATAATTCGCTGGTAGGGCCCCACCTGGAATACGCCGTGCAATTCTGGTCTCCTAATTACAGGAAAGACATTGAATTACTTGAGAGAGTACAGCGCCGCGCCACGAAGATGATACCATCACTGAGGACGAAGCCCTATGAAGAGCGACTCGAGCGACTCAACCTCTTCACGTTGGAAAAGAGACGACTGCAGGGAGACATGATACAAGTCTTTAAGTACCTGAACAAGCTCAGCAACGTTGATCACTCCAAACTCTTCACGCTACAAACTAACCTGAAAACAAGAAACAACGGAAAAACAATTCAAGCAAAGCGATGCAATACCGACATCGGCAGGAGTTATTTCTCAAATAGAGTTGTTCGCCACTGGAACAGCCTTCCTGCAGAAGTGGTTAGCGCAGAGACCATCAACTCCTTCAAGAAACGCATTGATCGCTACTTTGCTGCAACGGGTGTGAACTGAACGTTCCCAAGAGTAAGTACACAAGTGCTTTAATCCTTCCCTGCAAGCCACTTTTATGGCAAACGGATTGATTAAATCACTGAACGCAGGCAGCCTAGTAATGAGCCAACAGGCTTTCTGCTGCCTGCTAGTCCATGTTTCCATGTTTCCATGTTTCCTCCTCCTCCTCCTCATCATCATCATCATCACCACCACCATCACCATCATCGTCATCCTGCCTCATCTCCTCCTCCGCCTCCTCCTCGTCCTCCTCCTCATCATCACCACCACCATCACCATCATCATCATCCTGCCTCATCTCCTCCTCCGCCTCCTCCTCGTCCTCCTTCCTCCTCCTCCACCTCTTTGTCCTCGTCCTCCTTCCTTCTCTCCTCTCCTTCTCCTCCTTCTTCTTCCTCCTCTTCCATAAAGCACTGAGAAACACGGAAAGGCCCATGCACATGGCCGCCACACAGCCCCTGGAAGCCCCCCCCCTCATCCCCCGTCCCCCAATAATTAGCGTTAGTCCCTCTCCTAAACCGTCTGGCAAATTAGCGGCGCCAGTCTTATTAGCATCAGTGGCCTGACCCTGAGACGCGTGCTGCCACCTGGCCCGTGTATCCTTAGGCGTGAACTTGCTCTGAGGCTTTTCTTGGGTCTTGCCTTTTGTGAGTTTCAGAGGCCGTGTTGTATCGTTTTTCGGGAATAACATTTTACCAAAGGGTCGGGTAAGGATGATAATCGGGCACAGCATGTTGCAGACCTTGCCCTAATTTATTCATTATTTTTCAGTTACAAGACGTGGATAATCAGAATATTATAAGACTGACAGAAAAAGTGTTTCGAGCTGCGAAGATAGCGTGACGAGAGAGAGAGAGAGAGAGAGAGAGAGAGAGAGAGAGAGAGAGAGAGAGAATTTTCTATCATATGTATTTAATAATATGATTGGCAATGTAATGAAGGCAACTAATAATTCGTTTCGTCGGCAGTCATTAGTGTTGAAGATAACACTCATACATACCGGTCGTCAGCCTCCCTCGGACGATCTTTCCTCCTCCCTATAACTTTAGCTCTTGTAATAGGGAGGATTAAAATTACTCTCTGGTATTTGTTAGTAGGGCAGTTTGATGCAGAATTTTCCCTCTCTTACCTATGATGTCTTTCTTAATACCACAAAACACGTATATTTGGTAATTAGGAAAATCTTGATCAGCATTTTTACTCCGTCTTTTACTCATAATGTCCTCGGTCTATTTTTATACCACAAAACACGTAAATTTAGTTATGAGAATTTGGATCGTTTTATGTTATCAGGAGGTCGAGGGCGAGCAGTCATTGTAGCTCATAGTCTGGGTCACGACTTTCTATCGGTCCCTCAGATCCTTAGTACTGATTCTTTAACTTGGTAACGATCCAACGTTTGATATTGGAGAGCAGGAATGTGATAATTATGTAGCCCCGTGGTATATGTATGTTTAGGTTTCTCCTGGCCACTGATATATAATGGAGTGCAACTAAAACACATCAATAAATAGGTATGTTATGATATGTTCCTTTGCTAGTCATATGTTCCTTTGCGAATATCCTCCTTTACCAATCACACATTCCTCCACGAAGCCCAAGTAGCAACAGTTAAAGAAATAAATGATGAAAAAAATACAGCCCACGATTCCATTCGATATATACGTACTAACAACGCGGCCACCATGACATCCTGGGTACAGCTTCTCCTCGCTTCTATTTATTGTTGTGATTCTCAAAGTGATTCCGATTCGCCCGTGTATAAATAAATGCCTCCGCGTCTGGTATTTATTTGATATTGAAAGACAAAAGTAATCGTCATTGTAAGTTTTTTCCTCCTGTGCTTTTGAGAACAGTAATGGCCTCTTTGAAGTTATAAATGACCCGTGTGTTAATTTGATATGGACGAGGAGGAGAAGGAGGAGGAGGAGAGGGGCGAGGGGGAAAGAGGAAGGAGGAGAGGAAGGAGATAACTAGCAGGAACGACGAGGGCGACAAGGACGATTTGGAAGAAGAAGAAGAAGAAGAAGAAGAAGAAGAAGAAGAAGAAGAAGAAGAAGAAGTAGGAGAAGAAGACGTAGGAGAAGAAGAAGGAGAAGAAGAGTAGGAGAAGAAGAAGAAGAAAAAGAAGAAGAAGAAGAAGAAGAAGAAAAAGAAATAGAAGACGAAAATAAGTAGGAGAAACTAGAGGAGAAGTAACAGGAGAACAGAAAGAAAGCAACGAGGATTAGGAGAAACAGCAGGACCAGAAATAGGGAGAGGAGACTAGGAGGAAGAGTAGAAGAGCATAAAAGGAAGAGTAGAAGGGGAACAGGATAAAAAATAGGGAGAAGAGAAGTAGAAGGAAGGACAGGAGAACAGAGAGGGGGAAGAAGAGGAGCAGAAAGAGCAGAGGAGCAGAAGTAGGTAGAAGGGAAAAAAATGAGGACGAGGAGGAGGACAAAAAGAAGGCTCACGAGGATGAAAACGAGAACGCTTACGAGGACGAAGACGAGGACGAGGGTGAAATAGTCTAACGAGGAAAAGATGTAGCCAAAGATTGAAAACGATGACTAGAGTAAGAGAACGCTGACGAGGTAGAGGACGAGGACGAATAGAAAGACAAGTAGCAGGATAAGAAAGGGAGTCTGACGAGGGTGAAAACAAAGACCAGTAGAAAGACACCGACGAGGACAAAGACGATTAATAAGGGAAGCAAGAGGATAGATATAAGGAGGATGTTTGGGGCGGGCGCGGCAGGGATGGGGTCTGTGGTGGGGCCGCTCATTTCAATACAATAGCCGCGGGAAGGAAGGAAGAAAGGAAGGTCGGCAGCGTACACCTGGTGATGAGAGGCGTGCATACCTGCCTCTAAATTAGTCCAGGTGTGTGTGTGTGTGTGTGTGTGTGTGTGTGTGTGTGTGTGTGTGTGTGTGTGTGTGTGTGTGTGTGTGTGTGTGTGTGTGTGTGTGTGTGTGTGTGTGTGTGTGTGTGTGTGTGTGTGAGACAGCCTTTGTGTAGATGGGCGGAGTAAAGAAAGAGAAAAATAAAGAAAGGAAGGAAGAAAGAAGGAGATGAATGAAGGAAGAAAGAAAGGGAGGAATGACTGAGAGAAGGAAGGAAGGAAGAAAGAAAAACCATGAAGTAAGTAAACAGAAAAGAAAGTGATCAAAGAAAATGAAACATTTAAAAGAAAAAAAAATGAGTAAAGAAATGAACAAGAATTAAGAAAAAGAACAAGAGATAACATTTATGGAAGGAAGAGAAAGACAGTGAAAGAAAAAAAAATGAAAGAGAGAGAGAGAGATCAACGCTAATACATCTTCCCCAGTTTACGGGCGTCGGTATATCAAAAGCTTTTCCCGGACGCAGCCAACGCGGAATCATTTTGCGGATTTAACAAGAGTATTAATGTCCGACGATATTCTTTCGCGGGATTGTGAAATTTGCCAAGAAAGGAGGGCGTGAGGAGAGGAGAGAAGAGAAAAGAATTGGAGGGAGAAAAGGAGGGATGGAGGGAGGAAAGGAGGAACGAAGGAAGAGATGGAGAAAGGAGGAGGGAGAGATGGAGAGATGAGAAGATAAATGGAAGAACAGAAGATTGGAGGAAGAAAACGAAGGACAGACAGGTAAGCGTTGGACAGGTGTGCCGGCCCGACCAGGTCGTGTGTTGGTGTGTCTGAAGTAAGTTTGAAGAAGTCTCTCTCTCCTTCCCATCTCCCTATTTCTTCTATACACTGCCTGCTCCTCTCCCCCTCTCCCATATCCTTCACTTATCTTTCCTCATTTCTTGAAGTCTATTTTGTTCCCCTACAGTTCTTCTCCACAAAATCTCCCTATTTTCATGCGGTCTTCGGTGTCAGGCACGTATCCCTCTTTCGCTCTCTCTGTTTCTCACCCTCTCACTCACTTATTTTCATTTCCAGTTGCTCCAATTGCTCTTTCATTATGCGTCTAGTTCAGGTCCTCGCCCTCCTCTGCTGGTCATGGATGACCACCTTGGCCCAGGAGTCCTGGGTCATTGCACCCGTGGGCCTTGCCAATGATGAGGACAGCAAGGGCGACGTCCCACGCCCGGACTGGTCCTCCCTTTTCCCGACAAGTCCGAACGCGTCAGACAGGACCAGGCTGCTGGGCATAGCCCGGTTATGCCTACAGGACGCCGTCGCCCTTCGGGGCAGAAGCTATGCACATCAGGAGGTCCTCACAAGCCTCCTGCAGCAGCAGGACAGTTGGAGGAAGGCCTTGGAATCCCAGGGCCAGAGACTCCACCAGCTGCAGGAGCTCCACCAGGAGCTGCTGGGCAGGCACTTGGTTTTCGCCACCCAGTACGCCACCCTGGAGGAGGATCACGCCGCCCTTCAGCGGCAGCACAGAGGACTGCTGGACGAAACGTTCCCGCTGCGTGCTGCCCTGGAGAGGGACCGAAGGGCCGGCGAACACCTCCGGCTGGAAAATGCTCTCCTTGTCTCCTCCCTCCAGAAAGCACGCCAGGAAGCTGCCGCCCTGCATAGGGTTATCCAGGCACAAGAAATGGCGAGGAGGGAACAGGAGAGCACAAGGCTGAATGGCATGAATGACGAGATAGAAGAGCCAAGTGAAAATGTCAGTGTTGAAGATGCCATTGGCATGAATGACGAGATAGAAAAGCCAATTGAAAATGTCAACGATGAAGATGCCATTGGCATGAATGACGAGATAGAAAAGCCAATTGAAAATGTCAGTGATGAAGATGCCATTGGCATGAATGACGAAATGGAAAAGACAATTGAAAATGTCAGTGATGAAGATGCCATTGACATGAATGGCGAGATAGAAGAGACAATTGAAAATGTCAGTGATGAAGATGCCATTGACATGAATGACGAAATGGAAAAGACAATTGAAAATGTCAGTGATGAAGATGCCATTGACATGAATGGCGAGATAGAAGAGACAATTGAAAATGTCAGTGATGAAGATGCCATTGACATGAATGACGAAATGGAAAAGACAATTGAAAATGTCAGTGATGAAGATGCCATTGACATGAATGACGATATCGAACAGACAATTGAAAATGTCAGTGATGAAGATGCCATTGACATGAATGACGAGATAGAAGAGACAATTGAAAATGTCAGTGATGAAGATGCCATTGGCATGAATGACGAGATAGAAGAGACAATTGAAAATGTCAGTGATGAAGATGCCATTGACATGAATGACGAGATAGAAGAGACAATTGAAAATGTCAGTGATGAAGATGCCATTGACATGAATGACGATATTGAATAGACAATTGAAAATGTCAGTGATGAAGATGCCATTGACATGAATGGCGAGATAGAAGAGACAATTGAAAATGTCAGTGATGAAGATGCCATTGACATGAATGACGAGATAGAAGAGACAATTGAAAATGTCAGTGATGAAGATGCCATTGACATGAATGACGAGATAGAAGAGACAATTGAAAATGTCAGTGATGAAGATGCCATTGACATGAATGGCGAGATAAAAGAGACAATTGAAAATGTCGGTGATGAAGATGCCATTGACATGAATGGCGAGATAGAAAGACAATTGAAAATGTCAGTGATGAAGATGCCATTGACATGAATGGCGAGATAAAAGAGACAATTGAAAATGTCAGTGATGAAGATGCCATTGACATGAATTGCGGGATAAAAGACAATTGAAAATGTCAGTGATGAAGATGCCATTGACATGAATGGCGAGATGGAAAGACAATTGAAAATGTCAACGATGAAGATGCCATTGACATGAATGGCGAGATAAAAGAGACAATTGAAAATGTCAGTGATGAAGATGCCATTGACATGAATGGCGAGATAAAAGAGACAATTGAAAATGTCAGTGATGAAGATGCCATTGACATGAATGGCGAGATAGAAGAGCCAATTGAAAATGTCAGTGATGAAGATGCCATTGACATGAATGACGAGATAAAGAGACAATTGAAAATGTCAGTGATGAAGATGCCATTGACATGAATGGCGAGATAGAAGAGACAATTGAAAATGTCAGTGATGAAGATGCCATTGACATGAATGGCGAGATAGAAGAGCCAATTGAAAATGTCAGTGATGAAGATGCCATTGACATGAATGGCGAGATAGAAAGACAATTGAAAATGTCAGTGATGAAGATGCCATTGACATGAATGGCGAGATAAAAGAGACAATTGAAAATGTCAGTGATGAAGATGCCATTGACATGAATGACGAGATAGAAGAGCCAATTGAAAATGTCAACGATGAAGATGCCATTGACATGAATGACGAGATAGAAGAGACAATTGAAAATGTCAACGATGAAGATGCCATTGACATGAATGACGAGATAGAAGAGCCAATTGAAAATGTCAACGATGAAGATGCCATTGACATGAATGACGAGATAGAAGAGCCAATTGAAAATGTCAACGATGAAGATGCCATTGACATGAATGACGAGATAGAAGAGCCAATTGAAAATGTCAGTGATGAAGATGCCATTGACATGAATGACGAGATAGAAGAGCCAATTGAAAATGTCAACGATGAAGATGCCATTGGCATGAATGACGAGATAGAAGAGCCAATTGAAAATGTCAGTGATGAAGATGCCATTGGCATGAATGACGAGATAGAAGAGCCAATTGAAAATGTCAGTGATGAAGATGCCATTGGCATGAATGACGAGATGGAAAACACAGCCGAAGATGTTACAGACGAATGAACCAGTGCCTGTTCGGGCAAGATTTCTCCACAAAGCCTGTGACAGGCCTTAGACCCAGGCCTTGAGTTCGCTGTCTGGACTTGCATTTCTTACATTTCTTACATTACTTAAAAACCTTTCTATCTATGAGTAAATCGTCCTGAAGGTAATATTTGAATCACAGAGTTTTACATTCAGAGTTACATGCCAGAGCGCGCGTCCCCCATCCCGCTGCCTCGTGCCGGGGGTGTCAGCCGCCCCCGCATCGGCCGTGGCTGTGCCCAGCTCGTCCCAAACCGACGACTTCACTCACCTCGCTCTCGCCCGGTTTCCTGACCACGCCATTCATTATCTAAAAAAAGCTGAGACCGCCATCGTCTTTCTGGGAAAATTCTTGCATCACACTTGCATGAATTTGAAACAATACTATGAAACCAAATGTACGAAAGTGAGAGATAAATAGAATGGCGCATAAACATTTTCCTGCACCTCTTTCCCTTCAGCTCCTCATACTCGGCTGTTTTTCCTCCATGCAGGAATATTAGCGGCTGATAAATAGATACAAATAATTAAGTAGAAGGTTGAATAGTAACATACAGATAGATAGATACATAGATAGATAGATTGCCAGGGAGATAAATAGTTCGATAGAAATATATTGGAAAGAAAGGAATAGAGAAAACAAAAAAACGATAGAAGTGTTTAGGTAGATATATAGAAGACGGAATAGAGAACTAAACAGATCAAGGGACACAATGACAAGCAGACAGTTAGATAGAAAAATATAGAAAAAAAAAGAAATAGAAATCAGTACTTGACCTGACATTTCATATGCACCCATTGCCTTCTTGCCATCTATAGTCTTCCCAATATAAAGGTGGGGTGAGAAAGATAAAGGAAGAGAAAGACCAGAGAGATAAAGGAAGGAAAGGAGAGAGCGAAAAGAGGAAAGAAGGAGGAGGTTGGCGTTGGAGGAAAGAGTGGAGAGAAGGCAAAAACAGAGGGGTGGAGGGAGGAAAGAAGGGACGAGAGAGACCTAAGAGAAAGAGGAGGAAGCAGGGACAGAGAACAAAAAGGTGGATAGACGTAATAGACATAATAGACGGGTGGAGAGACGGAGTGTACGAGAAAGCGAATGAAAGGGAGAACAGAGAGCCAGAGAAGAAAGTGGAGAAATAAGAGAAAGGAACAATATATGAAGGACAAGGACAGATGTTGAAGATAAGAACGTAGATAGAATAATAAGAACAGAATGAGGAGGAGGAGGAGGAGGAGGAGAAGGGAAAGGCGAAGATGTGTCAGCCAGGGCGTGTAGGAGCTAATAAAATGTGGCTATTTATGCGGTTGTGGGTGACAGTTTAAAGGTCATTACGATATTTTGGCCCTTGGGTACATCTGGCTACACTCTTTTCATGACACACACACACACACACACACACACACACACACACACACACACACACAAAAGGTACATCTGGCTACACTGTTTTCATGACACACACACACACACACACACACACACACACACACACACACAACACACACACACACACACACACACACACACACACACACACACACACACAAACACACACTTTTTTAATTACACACACACACACACACACACACACACACACACACACACACACACACACACACAAAAGGTACATCTGGCTACACTGTTTTCATGACACACACACACACACACACACACACACACACACACACACAAAAGGTACATCTGGCTACACTGTTTTCATGACACACACACACACACACACACACACACACACACACACACACACACACACACACACACACAAAAGGTTCATCTGGCTACACTGTTTTCATGACACACTCAAAAGTAAAATAAATGGAATAAAATAGAATAAAATAATATAAAATAAAATGAATTAATAAATAAGTATAAAATTATAGAAACAAACTTCTTTCATTGCAATTCCTCCTCTTCCATTCCTCTCTCTCTCTCTCTCTCTCTCTCTCTCTCTCTCTCTCTCTCTCTCTCTCTCTCTCTCTCTCTCTCTCTCTCTCTCTCTCTCTCTCTCTCTCTCTCTCTCTCTCTCTCTCTCTCTCTCTCTCTCTCTCTCTCTCTCTCTCCTTCCTCCATCCGTCTCTCCTCCGTCCCTCCTTTCCTCCTTTACGTAAAGAAAAAAAAAATTAGGGAGAAACTATTTATGATTTTCTTCCTGCTCACCTAAGCGTATCACACCAAAACATACCCCGCTTTATATAACAAGAAAAACACGTCGATTTGAGTAATAAAAATGAATTAATACACTTTTACTTCTTATGGAGCTGGGCGGAGGCGAATGTTAATAAGGAGATCTAAAAACAGTGATATGGAGGTGTATTGTTTCTGCCACATAAATAAAAGCAACATTGATTTGTATAATAATAATAGATTCGATGCTTTCTCGTGCACTGGCGGCGGGATATGTTAAAATAAGACCTTGATTGGGACACAACACGGACTTAATGATGATTTCTCCCTTCCCAAAAACAGCCCAGCGTCTCTTTCACAATGACTCTGGAGAGGAAAATAATACTGCAGTGGGTCTTCCCTATTCATAAACTACAGCTCTCCTTCCTCATGTTTTATCTTTTAATTCCAACAGCGCTTCACTTGATCAGGACACAGTCTTAATCCTGCTTTCTCCTTACCCCAAAAGCCCAGCATCTCTTTCACAATGACTGGAGGAAACTAATATACTGCATTTCAACGAGTGGGTCTTCCTTTTCATCATAAACCACAGCTCTCCTTCCACTTAGATTATAGTTTCATCTTCACTTGATCAGGACACATTTTAAGGCTTTCTCCCGACACCCCAAAGCCCAGCATCTCTTTTACAACGATTCTGGAGAGCAAAACAACTCTGCATTTATATGAGTTGGTCATTGAAACAGAAAAAAAATGTACTTATTGAGATTTATCTTTAATTCAGTTAGATAGCACTTTACTTGAGCGAGACACACACTTAATACTGCTTTCTCCCTCACCCCAAAGTTCAGCATCTCTTCACAACGACTCTGAAAAGCAAAACATGAATGCATATATACAATTTGCTTTTCTTCCTCATAAACCACAGCTCTCCTTCAACAGGCTCCTAAACAAAAAGAAATGCATGTATTGGGTTTTCTCGCCTCAAAACCACGTCACTTCTTTCGAAACGCTTCTCAAAACACGAAAAAAACCTCAGCATTTTCTATAATCCGGTCTGCTCTCGCGCCCGGCTGGCAGGAAATGTTTAATAAGACTGCGATGCCGTGTTTGGCCGCAGCGTTACCCGGCCAGTGCTTGACCCTCTGGCTGCCCGGGGGTCGTTGGCCAGCCTCCTCCCTCGGCCCCGGGGTCAGCGGGTCTCATATAAGGCCACGCGTCGCCTTATGAGTGAGCTGCCCGCGAACACAGACCCGCCGATGGACGCCCGACAAGCAGGGACCAGACACACGCCCTCCTTAGCGGCGATCCGGGCCAAGCATTAGACTTCTCTCTCCTATTTTACTACAGCGTTAAATCGGAACCCAGGGCGGAGGTCCTGAGCTGCTTGCATGGCAGGCAGGGCGCGCACACACACACACACACACACACACACACACACACACACACACACACACACACACACACACACACACACACACACACACACACACACACACACACACATCGGCCAAACTAAGCAGCTGCGGGAGTGACACGTAATCCCCTGAAATAATATGCAGATTTATTGATCTTGGTCTCGGGAAGGAAGAGATGAGAGCCAGTTAATAGACAGAAAGCAAGTGGCGCATAACAAGGGGATTGGGGTGAGGGAGCTAGTTAGGGGGCCTTGGGGGTCAGGGAGAGCTGCTGGAGGTGTGGGTCAGGTGGGTCAGGTGCTGGGTGTTGTACAGGCAGGGCAGGGTGGGGTGCATATTCTGAGTCTGAAATGGTATGTGGTCCCTGAGTAAAATGTTCGGCTGTAGCTTCGAAACTAACCACGGGTTGTTCTGGAAAATACTCTCATTGTGATTCGCATTCAAAACTACCTAAATGACTCCTAACCTAACCTAACCTAACGCAAGCTTCCCTGTTCAAGAGTACCGCCACATACCAGTAGAGAGATAGGAGAACGCGCTCAGGTTAGGTTAGGAGGCTCCTGGGTATCTGGCTGAGGGACAAGGCCGAGGCAGGGCGAGTACAGCCAGACGCGTTGCACAATGTTCCCACACTGACCTCAATATACGACGGCGAAAACGAGTGTAAACAAGCTCTTAAAATACCTGGAGACGAGTTATGTTTTTCAGCGAGAGAATAAATAAAAGCTGGTACTCTTAACCCCAAAATATATTACACCCACGAGCATTGTAGACTTTTACTCGCACTTTTCAGCATCACTTTTAAGATTACGGTGATTAAACATTTATTTAAACGTGTCTTTATTACTCATTTCAGAAGCATATTGGGAGACGAGTTATGTTTTGAGGATAAATAAAAGCTTGTACTCTTAACCCCAAAATATATTACAGCCACGAGCATTGTAGACTTTTCCTCGCACTTTTCAGCAGGACTTTTAAGATTACGGTGATTAAACATTTATTTAAACGTATCTTTAATACCCATTTCGGAAGCATATTGGGAGAAGAGTTATGTTTTTCACCGAGCGAATATATAAAGCTGGTATCTTAACCCCAAAATATATTACCGCCACGAACAATGAAGACTTTTCCTCGCAATTTTCAGGAAGACTTTATGATTGCAGTGATTAAGCATTTATTTAAACGTATCTTTATTACTCATTTCAGAAGCATCCACGCAATATGACTTGACCGAGCACTGAGTACACACAATCATCACTGTTTGGAGATATCATGTGCTCGATTATCATTACCATTCACAGTATTAAAAGGAAAAGACTTTAATTATTATCATTTCCTCCTGCGATTGTGTTCCTTCCTCGCCCTCCTTTATCAGCGAATGTTTACCATCACCATCAGTTAGTATCATGCGTCAGTGGCTGCTGGAAAGTATTGGAGAAGGTAAACACAATCCTGAACACTCGATATTGTGTTGACATTAGACACTCCCACGATGAGTATATATAACTATCATTGTTTAGAGCTTGCGTGTGTTAACAGTTAATTTTCATCTCCTGTTATGCTAGATTTACAAAGACGCGCCCACGAGGAGTATATCTGATTATCATTATTGAAATCTTGCATGTGTTAACAACTATTTTTCATCTTCTAGTCATTTGAATCTACTGTGTAAGATGATTAAGCGTACTAGACTTGCCAAGACACGCCCACGCTGAGTGTATCTATTCATCACTGTATATAGATATGTTAACAACTAATTTTCATCTCCTAGTAACATGCATCTACGTACTATGTCAAGTGATGCAATACACCCTACTCGCAAAGACTCGCCACACTGACTATATCTAATTATCTTCGCTGAGAGGCGTGTGCGTACAGCTAATTTTCATCAAGTATTTTGCAACCAATGTGTAAGGCGATACAGTACACTTGACTTTCAGAGACACGCCCACGCTGGGTATAATTTAATTTTCGTTTTTTTAAGGTATCATTTGTTTACGTGTAATTATCCTCTATTAGTGTTTTGCGTCTGCAGGGTGAGGTGTTGTTGTATGGCGGTTTCTCATCTATTGTTGTTCTTGTTTTCCTTCCCTTCTTTTTTTATTCTACTAATTTTCTTGTTTTCCTTGTTTTCTTAGTCTTCTTGTTCTTATTCTTATTCTTCTTGGTCTAGTTTTTTTCTTGTTTTTCTTCTCCGTGTTCCTGTTCTTCCAGTTCTCGCTCTTGTTCATCTTGTTCTTGCTGTTGTTCTCCTCTTATTGTTCCTTGCTAAGACGCGCCCACACTTGAGTTTATCTAATCATTGCTGGAGATGCCATTTGTTTGCAACTAACTCTCATCTAGTATTTAGTATCTTCTGTGTCAGGATGTAGTATAGTCGGCTTGCAAAGACAGACGCGTCTAGGCTAAGCATATCCTATTATCATTTTTAGATATATCATGTGTAAACTAATTTTCGTCTCTTAGTATTACGCATCTACGGGATAAAGCGTGGCAGCAGAGCTAACTTGCTGAGGCGCGCCCTTACTTACGTATTCTTAATCATTTCTAGAGATATCATTTGTTAACAACTAATTATCATCTAGTGTTTTGATTCTGTTGTGTAAAGAGATGTAGTATAGTCGACTTTTTATTCTTTTTTTTTTTTCATTCTGCTTATGGCGCAAAGACCTGCAAGGACAGACACACCCACACTGAGCATTCCTAATCATCGTTCCTGGAGATATCATTTGCTTAAGACTAATTATCATCTCAGTATTATGCGTCTACAGGACAAGGTGATGCAGTAGAGACGACTTCGTAACAAACGCCCTCACTAAGTACTCCTAATTACCACTCTTTATAAATACCGTGTTCCTCCTGCTAATGACCATCCTCTGGTATCTAATAATTTCTAGGGATATCACTTGCTTGCAACTAATTTTATCATCTCTTAGAATTATGCGTCTACAGAGGAGAGTATCAAGACACCTCTCCACCCTTATTTGACCTCTCTTTAGGCCTCTCGTTCTTGTTTCATTTTCCCGGAGCTGCGTTTGCGAGCTTTTCTGTTGCTGTATTTGTATTTTTGTCCTTGAACTGCCTCCCTTGCTGTACAAAAAGTGATATAGCATAGTTGACGCGCCCTACAGCTAATTCCTCCTGATTATCACTGTTTATAAGTACCGTGTCCTTCCTCCCTAACGATCGTCCTGTAGTATCTTCCATCCGTTGAGTGCAAGACGTATTGTTGCTCCAAGCGGGCGGGGGAGATGCACGAGTCGGTACATGCGGGTTGTGTTGACATGGGACGCGCCCTCGCTGAGCACATCTAATTATCATGGTTTAGAGGGACTGTGTTTGTGGGGGGGAGAGGACTGTGTTTGTGGGGGAGGGAGGGTGAATGTGTGTGTATGTAGTGGGGATAGGGGTGAATGTTTGTGTGGGGGAGGGGTGGATCTGTGTGCGGTGGGGGGAATGTGTGTGTGGAAGGGGAGGAGCTAAATGTGTGTGTGTGTGTGTGTGTGTGTGTGTGTGTGTGTGTGTGTGTGTGTGTGTGTGTGTGTGTGTGTGTGTGTGTGTGTGTTTTATGTCTACGTGCATTTGTGTCCCTACCTTTCTGTCTACCTGTCTGTCTGTATGTATATATGAATGTGTATGTATGTTTATAGGTATGTATGTGTGTATGTGTGGACGTATGTATGTAAGTGTCGAGGGTATGGCGCCAGTGCGTAGTCAGGCCGGTGCATCACGTCCCTCTCGCCCTCTCCGCGGCTAAGTTGTTGGTCCAATCACGCGGCGAATTAAAGCCTCGAGTGATAATCAGAGGCAATGCTTTGTTTGGCCGCCCCGACCCGCCGCTCGCTGCTACAGACCTCAAGGCTCCGGTCCGCTGATGCACGTACTATCCTCCCTCCCTACCTACCTGTCTTATCCACCCACCTCGCAGTATTGAAAAGGAGAACAACTGAAAGTAAAAGGAAAAATAGGGAAAAAAATATTAGACGAGACTAAAGAGTATGTTGTGAACTGCGAGGAAGTGAAGGAGACCATATGAAAAGAAGAGAAAAGGAGATTCATTATGGTTGTTTCGGATTACCACGGCTGAAGAGGAGAATAGAGAACAATAAAAGAAGGAGAAAAGAGTATAAGAAAAATATATTAGACGAGATGAAGAAGAACAGGTTGTGAACTGTGGAGAGAAAGTGACGGAGATGATATGAAAAGAAGAGCAAAGGAGATTAATCATAGTTATTTTCGTCCCTCTTAAAAATCGCTTCCAGTTCTCACTCTTCCTCGACCTATGAAAGCAGAAAAATGACGTGATTTCTAAAAGTTTCCATCTCTATATAAATTCTTCTTGTGATCGCGTCCCTTCCTCGCCCTCCCGTATCAACGAACGCTCGCACTAATAGAAGATCAAGACTTGCGATCATTATATTTTTCGTGGGTTAAAAATGTACTTTAGACCCCAACCGCGTTCCTTCCTTCACTACCCTCCTCCCTCCTCCCCCCCCTCCCTAATGTATGCTCTCTCTCTCTCTCTCTCTCTCTCTCTCTCTCTCTCTCTCTCTCTCTCTCTCTCTCTCTCTCTCTCTCTCTCTCTCTCTCTCTCTCGACATCCTTAGTTCATATATTTCGAACAGAGAGAGAGAGAGAGAGAGAGAGAGAGAGAGAGAGAGATTTACATAGATTTACATATAAAATCAGACAACACAGACCCCATGGTCCAGACTTGGGGGTCTGTCCTTAAACCTAAGTGATTTTACATTAATCAGAAGACTCCAAAACGTTGCATTTCTACTCTAGTTGATATTAAGTTGAAGGAAGTGACGGTCGAGCTTATTTTTGAAGGAGTCAATCGTGTTACACTGGACCACTGATGGTGGAAGCTTATTCCATTCTCGCACTACAACGTTGGTGAAGAAAAATTTGGTGCAATCTGAATTTACTTGTCTACATCTGAGTTTTACGCCATTGTTCCTCGTGCGCAGACTGTCATCGATCATAAACAATGTTGATCTGTCTACATTCGTGAAACCATTAAGTATTTTAAAACATTCGATCAATTTTCCTCGGAGGCGACGTTTCTCAAGAGAGAACATGTTGGGATAGAAAGCCTTTCTTCGTAGGATTTGTTGCGCAAGGAAGGGATCATTTTCGTTGCCCGACGCTGAACACCTTCTAATTTAGCAATATCCTTTGCATGGTGGGGGACCAAAACTGTACCGCATATTCCAAGTGGGTCTGACTAAACTGTTGTAGAGCGGGAGTATTACATCTTTATTCTTGAATACAAAGTTTCTTTTAATGAAGCCCAACATTCTGTTCGCTTTATTTGCTGCATCGATGCATTGCTGTGAGAATTTGAGGTTTGACGCGATTTTGACCAACAAGTCTTTGACGCATTGAACGCTTTTGAGTTTAACGCCGCGCATTTCGTATTCGAACTTCTTATTCCTCGTTCCAACTTGAAGGACCTGGCACTTGTCTACGTTAAAGGGCATCTCCCATCTATCCGACCAAGCTGAAATTTTGTGCAAATCCTCTTGGAGGCTTTGCCTGTCTTCGTCAGTGAGAACCGAGTTACCAATCTTTGTGTCGTCTGCAAATTTACTAATGCGGTTATTGAGTCCAACATCCACGTCGTTGATGTAAATAATGAAGAGCACTGGGCCAAGGACCGAGCCCTGAGGGACGCCACTAGTGACAGGCGCCCACTCTGAGTTAAATCCGTCAATCACTACTCTTTGTTGTCTGTTGCTCAACCAATTCGCGATCCACTGGTTTACTTGACCGTCAATACCTATTTGCTTTAATTTGTAAAGTAATTTATGATGCGGGACTTTATCAAACGCTTTCTGGAAATCAAGATAGACTACGTCCAGTGATTTGGTTACGTCATAAACAGTGAAGAGGTCGTTATAAAAGGTTAATAGGTTTGATAGGCAGGATCTTTTGTTTCGGAAGCCATGTTGTGAGTCCCCAATCAATGAGTGGCTTTCAAGGTAACTCACAATTTTGTCTCTAATTATGCCCTCAAGTAGCTTACCTACAACCGAAGTTAGACTAATGGGCCTGTAATTACCTGGTACTTTTTGTCTCCTTTCTTGAAAATCGGTGTCACGTTAGCCTTTTTCCAATCTGAAGGGACGATGCCTTGTCGCAAGGACATATTGAATACGGTTGTGAGGGAGGAGAGTATTTCGCTCTTCGTTTCTTTCAGCAGAGTTGGATATACTTTGTCAGGTCCAGGACTTTTATTTGTTTTAAGTGAATGGAGAGCTTTAAGGACTTCATCGGTTGTTATTTCAAAATTAGGCAATGCATGCTCGAGATTTACAATAGTACTGGTGTTGGTGGTAGCGAGAGGAAGACTGTTAGTATTAAACACCGAGGAAAAGTAATTGTTTAAGAGGTTTGCAATGTGTTGGCTGTCAGTCACTAGTGCACCGTCGCTGTTTGTTAAAGGTCCAATACCACTTTTGATCGCCTTTCTGTTGTTTATGTAACTGAAGAAAGATTTCGGGTTATTTTTACAGTTGGCTGCAATATTTTCTTCATATCTACGCTTTGCCTGACCTACTAGTCTTTTTACTCGTCGCCTGGCATCATTATAGAGTCTAATGTTCTCGGGCGTGCTTTGTTCTTTCTTTAACCTGTAAAACAATTTTCTCTCATTGACTGATTGTTTAATTTCGCTATTAAACCACGGTGGGCTTTATTAGTGTTAATTCGCTTCTCGCACAAGGGGACGAATGTGTTCTGCTGAGTGAGTAAGTGATTTTAAGGCTTAGCCAGGCTTCCTCTACGTTGCCGTCATCTGATAGTTGTATTTCTGTTAGTTTTGTCAGATTTCTACGAAGTTAGCTCTTTTGAAATTGGGCACCTTTACTTTATTTTCAGTCACTGATGATTGAGCTTTAATGTCGACGCGCACTAATTTATTATCGCAAGAACCGAGGTGTTCTCCTACCGTGACACTACTGACAAGGTTATCTTGGGTCTTTATAACAAGGTCAGTATATTATTTTGTCGAGTTGGCTCAGAAACCATTTGGCTTAGATAATTTCTTCTAGAAATTCGATCATTCTATGTGACTCGCCTTCTGTACCTGACAGTGTCGCCCAGTCGATATGGGGGAGGTTAAAGTCTCCTAATATCAGTGAGTCGTTGTTATTAAGTGACTGCCTTAAGACGCTGTACATTTCAAGGTCGTCATCGAGTGATTGCCCGGGAGGTCTGTAGGTGACAGATATATTTAAATTGACTTTTGCAATGTTTACTCGCACGCACAAATGTTCAACGTTACTGTTTCCCGGTGTTTTGTCGGTGGGTTGCAAATAGCTTTTGACATAAAGGGCGACGCCACCGCCTCTACGGTTTACACGATCTTTGTTGAAGAGTCTGTAGCCATCTATGTTGTATTCGGAACTTAAATCAATATTTGTGGTGTCGATAAATGTTTCGGTTATAGCAATTATGTCAAAATTTTCTGTTAAAGCAAGACATCTCAGTTCATCAAACTTGTTTCTTAGGCTACGCGCGTTGAAACTAAGGATTTTTAAGTTATCTAGAGGCTTGGTAATACAGGTGGTGGTACTTGCGGGATCACGTTTACGGGTTTGTTGCGATGCACGGCGTCTATTTACACGGGCGGGGTGGAGGGACGTGGCCGTGACTCGTGTTTGCTCGGATGACACGCACTGCTTCGTTGAGGAGCCTTCCGAGTCTGGCTGCCCCGATGGGAGAAAGGTGCAATCCGTCCCTGTGGAAAAGTTCATTTTGTCCATAGAAATTGTCCCATGCGTTTAGGAACTCCACGTCAAGCTCCCTGCAAAGAGTCTGTAAGCGGTTGTTTAGGCTGAAGGCCTTACTGAAAAAGTCGCTCTCCGCCCAAGTCCGTGGTAGAACTCCTGAAATCAAAATGTTAAGGGATTTAGTCTTATACTGCTGGATGAGCCTACGGTACTTCTCCAGGAGTTCCTCAGACCGGGTCGTGGTGACGTCGTTCGTACCTGTGTGGATAACAAACAGTGTATCATTAGTAGCCTGGGGGGAGATCTCCTCAAGAGCAGCAGTTATGTCGTCGATCCCAGCACCAGGATAGCAATAGTTCCGTCTTCGACGAGGAACTCTGCCGCAGAACTCAACGACCTGCTGGCGAATCATGGAGTCACCCACCAGGAAGGTGCTTTCCTGCTCGTCCTCCTCCTCCAGAATGGCAAACCTGTTGAAGCAATGAACAGAGAGAGAGAGAGAGAGAGAGAGAGAGAGAGAGAGAGAGAGAGAGAGAGTCAGCCAGTCAGTTAGTCAATCAGTCAGCCATTCAGCCAGTTAATCAGTCAGTCAGCCACTCACTCACTCACTCACTCACTCACTCATAGAAGGAAATAAGGAAGGAAAGCGACTCTGCCCTGAACGTGGGACGGAAATATGATAGTCTTTAAACTCTCGCTATTTTATTTCCTCACTCGCCCGCTGCCTCCAGACCCTTACTCGTCGCGGGGAAGGAAGGGAAGGAGGAAGGGGGCGAGAGGGAGGGGGAGGGAGAGAGGGAGGGGAAGAGAACAAGGCCGGGTCGAGTTGCGAGCATGCAAACACGACAAAAAGAAACCCAAGAAAAAAAAAGAGAGGTAGACAAACACACAAACATTAGAATAAATTGAAGCCCACCGAGAGACGAGACACCTGGCGAGACGAGGGACGAGAGGGCGAGGATGTGCAAGAATAGATTGAAGGGAGGGAGAGATGAAATTAACAGGAGCAAGAGGAGGAGGAGGAAGAGACGAGAGAGCAAGGATGTGCAAGAATAGAATGAAGGGAGGGAGAGATGAAATTAACAGGAGCAAGAGGAGGAGGAGGAAGAGACGAGAGAGCAAGGATGTGCAAGAATAGAATGAAGGGAGGGAGAGATGAAATTAACAGGAGCAAGAGGAGGAGGAAGAGACGAGAGGGCAAGGATGTGCAAGAATAGAATGAAGGGAGAGCAGAGAAATTAATAGGAACAAGAGAAGAAGGAAGAAGTGACGAGATAGCAAGTATGTTGAAGAATGGAGGAAAGGAAGAGCAGAAATTAATGAGAACAAGAAGAGAGGAAGAGACGAGAGAGTAATGACGTTGAAGAACTGAATGAAGGGAAAGAAGAGATTAATAGAAGCAAGAAGAGGAGGAGATGGAGGAGGAGGAAAAGGAGGACGAGGAAGAAGATACTGGAAAGAGAGAAAGAATGCAGAACAAAACATAAGGAAGTGAAGTATAAAAAGGAAAAGCGATGTAAAGTAGAACAAGAGCAGCAAGAGGACAAAAAACAACAAGAAAAAGAAGAACAGAAAGAAAGAATCACAAGTAGAAGAACAAGAACCGGAGGAGCAAGAACAACAACAAAAAGAAGAGGAATATAATGCAGGAGTTATCGTGTCTGGCCTAACAACAAAAAGAGGAAAAAGAACAAGAACAACAAAAACAAGAAGAGCAAGAACAAGAATAACAACAAGAGCGAGATAAATAGCGCAACAGCCTGCATCGGGTCGTCGTCTCTGGCCCAGCACGCCGCCGCCTCCGCCCCTGACCCCAAACTGTTTAATTGCGGCCGCGTCCTGATGCGAAGCCCCCCATCAATTACCATCACGACTCATTAGGCTGAAAATCGGCTTCTCGTGCGTCATAAAAGAGCATCACAACGTCCATATCGGATCCAGAAACAGCAACCACACATACCACATGAGTGGCGAACCACTACATGTTGTGCAAGAGGAAAGAGACCTCGGGGTCACCATCAGCAGTGACTTGAAACAAACAAAACACTGCAAGTCCGCCTGTAAGAAAGCCAATACAATGCTTGGGTTCATATCGAGGAACTTCGAATACAAGACGCCGGTTATGTTATATTCCTTGTATAATTCGCTGGTAAGGCCCCACCTGGAATACGCCGTGCAATTCTGGTCTCCTAATTACAGGAAAGACATTGAATTACTTGAGAGAGTACAGCGCCGCGCCACGAAGACGATACCATCACTGAGGACGAAACCCTATGAAGAGCGACTCGAGCGACTCAACCTCTTCACGTTGGAAAAGAGACGACTGCGGGGAGACATGATACAAGTCTTTAAGTACCTGAACAAGCTCAGCAACGTTGATCACTCCAAACTCTTCACGATACAAACTTAACCTGAGAACAACGAACAACGGAAACAATTCAAGCAAAGCGATGCAATACCGACATCGGCAGGAGTTATTTCTCGAATAGAGTTGTTCGCCACTGGAACAGCCTTCCTGCAGAAGTGGTTAGCGCAGAGACCATCAACTCCTTCAAGAAACGCATTGATCGCCACTTTGCTGCAACAGGAGTGAACTGAACGTTCCCAAGAGTAGGTACACAAGTGCTTTAATCCTTCCCTGCAAGCCACTCCTGTGGCAAACGGATTGATTAAATCACTGAACGCAGGCAGCCTAGTAATGAGCCAACAGGCTTTCTGCTGCCTGCTAGTCCATGTTTCCATGTTTCCATGTTTCCTCCTCCTCCCTCATGTCTTTGTCCTCCACCTGTTCGCTGTTCAATCTTCTTTTTATTTTTGTTTGTTTTTGTTTGACTTTTTCTTGTTCCTGTTCTTCCTCCTCCCTAGTATTTCTTTGACTCCTTTTTTCCTTCCCTTTATTTTCTTGCTCTCTCTATTCCTTCTTCACTCTCCATTTTCATCCTCCCTTTCCATTCTCTTTTTCCCCCCGTCCTTTCCTCTCCCTATTCTCCTTTCTTATGGTTGTCACTCACTCTGCCTTCATCTCCTCTTCCCTTGTTCCTGTTCTTTCCTTCCTTCTTCCCCTTCTTCCTTCTGCTCGCTGCTTCCTACCTTATCTCCTCTTCCCTTGTTCCTGTTCTTTCCTTCCTTCTTCCCCTTCTTCCTTCTGCTCGTTGCTTCCTACCTTATCTCCTCTTCCCTTGTTCCGTTCTTCCCTCCCTTTCTCCATTCTTCTCTCCTCCCATTTGTTGCTCCCTACCTTCATCTTCCTATTTCTTTGTTCCGTTCTCATCTCCTTTCGCTTCCCTGCCTTTCTTTTCCCCTTTTCCCCTCTCCCTTCTTCCTTCTTGTCCTACTTGTTACTTCCTCTCCCTTGTCCCGTATCACCCCCTTCTCTCCCTCCATCTCTGCCCCTCCTCCGCCTCCTCCTCCTCCGCTCCTCTACTCGACTCCAACCTTCAGCAAGAAACACCCGTGCCAGATTTACGTCGAGGCATCAAGGTGTCTCATCAGGGCTCGCGCAGGTGTTCCATTGATTTTATATTTGCTCGCCTCAGTCAATATCGTCCGCTATTAGGGTTCAATTGGACGATGTTTCCTCGAGTAATTTCCTTTATGGTGACGTTTAGCGAGCGTGTTGGTGGCTAAACTACCGGGCGTTAGTTCCCTTAAGATTGTATTTGTTTGGTTTCGAGATTTAGGTCGTGGGTTTTGTGTGTATCTCTCTTGGGTTCTGTAGCGTCGAGGTATGATTGGGTGACGGCTTGGTGGTGATTTATGGTTTACCTTTGAAGATTTAGCGTCGTGGGTTTGTGAGTCTTTGTCTATCTCTCTTTTGCTCGTGATTTAGGTTCCGTAGCGTCGAGGTGTGATTGGGTGATGGCTCGGTGGTGATTTCTGGTTTGCCTTTGAAGATGTTGCGTTGTGGGTTATTGGGTTTTTCTCTTGCTCGTGATTTGGCTTCTGTAGCGTCGAGGTTTGAGTAGGAGATGGCTCGCTGTGGATTTCTGGCTTGCTTTAAAGAACCGTGTAGTGTGCATTGATATTCTGGGTTGAGAAGTAGATGATAGCGATTTCTTGTCTTATTTGTTTTTAACCACTTTATCATATGAAGCACTACAGATTTTCTCTGATTGGTAGTGTTTTCTATTTAAAAAGGAATGTTATTATATGTGCGGTAGTATATATGCCCGGTCATTGGTATTATTTTCGATTTCTTAAACTATTCCAACGCATAAAGCAGTTTCGGTGATCTTTAAATTATCAACATTTATTTTCATTTTGGTGTCTAAAACCATGAAGTGTAATATATAAAGGAGTAAATAAAGTGTTAGCTTAGTACAAGTGGGAAAGAAATTTAACATAGATATTGTTATATACAGACCGCACAGTAAGTATATTGGAGTGGAAGAATTCACACATATTTTACATAACCTACTATCTCATGATCTTTTTAAAAATAACAACACTGTCCTACTTGGGGATTTTAACATTAATCTCCTAGAACATTCTTCCCATCAACCAACTAACCACTTTTTGAATTCTATGAAGACTTTGAATTATTTCCCGCACATTTCTCGTCCTACTAGATTTCCAGATAAACCTAACTTGGGTCAACCCTCACTCCTCGACCACATTTGGATTAACTTCACTCCACCTTCTACCTCTGGAATAATCCACTGCCAATTATCTGACCACCTCCCCATGTTCCTACATATTGCAGTAATCTCTGGTCTTTGCACAAAGCATAAAATAGTCTATCGACACTATAATAGACATCAACATAACCTGTTTACCACTAGTGTATCTGTAAACAATTGGAATGTTACACTTAATTCTAATGACATAAATGTAAACTTCAACAATTTTATGGAAACCTTAGATGAATTATATAACAAGCACTTCCCTAAAGTAGTTAAATTTGTAACTGCCAAACGATTGTCTAGCCCGTGGTTAACATCAGGAATACTTAACTCGATAAAATACAAAAGTAAATTATTTAACATGTACAAATTAGAAACTGTCAATCACAACGCTTACAAATTATACCGCAACCATCTTACACGATTAATTAGAGGAGCTAAATATAATTACTACATTAGAATTTTCAGTAACTTTAGAAACAATACCAATAAAATATGGCAAACTATCAATGAATTAGCAGGTCGACATAAACCAAAAACAATGATAACAACATTATCTCATAAAGATTCTTCACTTACTAAGCCAGAAGAAATGGCTGAAGCTCTTAATGAACATTTCAGTGAAATTGCAGCCAGGCTCAATGATGCACTGCCTTCTGCTTCTAGAAATGCCACAGATTTCCTCCACGGAAATTACCAAAACTCAACGGTTATCCTGCCAGTCACTTCTGCTGACGTGATGAATGTTATCAAGACTCTCAAAAGTAAAAACTCAAATGTTAATGAAATCTCGGCCCACATAACTAAACATAATATTCAGGAAACTACTTACCCCATTGCATTGCTCTTTAATCAATCAATATCCACTGGCAAATTTCCCTCTGATTTGAAAACTGCAAATATCACGCCACTGCCCAAATCTGGCCCCAGTAGTGTGCCCAACAATTACCGCCCCATTTCCACCCTCTCTCCCTTCTCTAAAATAGTTGAATTATTAATGAAAAATAAATTAGTTGCATATCTTGATAGCAAGAAAATCTTGGGTAGATGCCAGTATGGCACTTATGATGCCCTCAGTATGTTTTCTTCTCTTCTGTATTCTTCCCTTAACATTAGACAATCAGTCTTATCCATCCTTGTTGACTTCTCAAAGGCTTTTGATACCGTTAACCACATGATTCTACTCGACAAATTATATTTCTATGGTATACGAGGACCTCTGCACTCCTGGTTTCAAGACTACCTAACAAACAGATCTCGGTGCACAATATATGATGGCCATAAGTCTTCCACTCGAAATATTTCTACTGGTGTCCCACAAGGGAGTGTTTTAGGGCCTATTTTGTTCCTTATATATATTAACGACATCACTAATATCTTCACCTCTGCCAACACCATCCTCTTTGCAGATGACGTGACTTTGAATTTCACTGACTCTAATATTGAAACATTATTCCCACAAGCTAACCAAGACCTCAACAAATTATATAATTGGTGTTTAAGCAACAGACTCACAATTAATACTAATAAAACCTTTTATATGTTCTTTTCTTACAAAGTAAATGTTTACTTGCCAGACCTTAAAATCAATAATAACCTTATTAGTAGATCAACTAGTTTTAAGTTTTTGGGAGTTATGTTTAATGAAAACCTTAACTTCAAATCCCATTTAAATAATGTTTCGAATAAACTTTCAAGAAGCACTGCTATGCTATATCGCCTAAGAGATTTTATGCCTTGCAAAGTACTAAAAACCTTGTATTATGCACATATATACCCTCACCTTCTGTACTGCAATCCTATCTGGAGCACCACTTATGTCACCCATTTAACTAGCCTGAACTTACTGCATAAAAAGATAATTCGAATTATCACAAACAGTTGTTACCTTGAACACACACCCCTCTCTTTAAAAACACAAAAATCCTTAAATTACAAGATATCACTAAACTTTCTGTCGCTACCTGTATGTACAAACATCAGATCACTCCCTACTCATCTATATCCCACTAGACACAGAGAGCATATCTGCCTTCCATCACATCGCCTTACTCTCTTTCGGCACTCCACTATGTACCGGGGACCTTTGATCTGGAATTCCCTTCCCCAGGATATAAAAAATGCTCCATCTCAACATAAACAAACTACAGCGTCATCTGCTTGATTCTTGTTGATTGTTATCCAGTAAATTCCAATTTCTCTTTAGTCATATATAACGTCATCTCCCTCACGCTTGTTCCGTAATGAATTATTATTATTATTATTATTATTATTATTATTATTATTATTATTATTATTATTATTATTATTATTAGTTATTATTATTATTATTATTATTATTATTATTATTATTATTATTATTATTATTATTATTATTATTATTATTATTATTATTATTATTATTATTATTATTATTATTATTATTATTATTATTATTATTATCATTATTATTATTATTATTATTATTATTATTATTATTATTATTATTATTATTATTATTATTATTATTATTATTATTATTATTATTATTATTATTATTATTATTATTATTATTATTATTATTATTATTATTATTATTATTATTATTATTATTATTATTATTATTATTATTATTATTATCATTATTATTATCATTATTATTATTATTATTATTATTATTATTATTATTATTATTATTATTATTATTATTATTATTATTATTATTATTATTATTATTATTATTATTATTATTATTATTATTATTATTATTATTATTATTATTATTATTATTATTATTATTATTATTATTATTGTTATTATTATTATTATTATTATTATTATTATTATTATTATTATTATTATTATTATTATTATTATTATTATTATTATTATTATTATTATTATTATTATTATTATTATTATTATTATTATTATTATTATTATTATTATTATTATTATTATTATTATTATTATTATTATTATCATTATTATTATTATTATTATTATTATTATTATTATTATTATTATTATTATTATTATTATTATTATTATTATTATTATCATTATTATTATTATTATTATTATTATTATTATTATTATTATTATTATTATTATTATTATTATCATTATTATTATTATTATTATTATTATTATTATTATTATTATTATCATTATTATTATCATCATTATCATTATTATTATCATCATCATCATCATCATCATCATTATCATTATCATCATTATCATGATCATCATTATCATTATTATCATTATCATTATCATCATCATCATCATCATCATCGTTATCATCATTATCATCATCATCATTATTATTGTTATTTGATTATTATCATTATCATCATCATTATTATTATTATTATTATTATTATTATTATTATTATTATTATTATTATTATTATTATTATTATTATTATTATTTCACTTTGCTTCATCCTATAATCCTATATAATTTCATATGCTTCTATATACATTATTTTTTTCTCTTTCTATATTTTATTTTGGTTTATTATTTTTAATTATGGTATTTTTTATTTTGCCGAGCTTCTATTATGTATGTATATTCTACCACTGTTATATATCTAACTAATGTTCAGTATTCTGTATTTTGTATATTTTTTTGTTCCAAGATATATTTGCATTATTCCTATTTTTTTCTTATATATCTATTTTCTTCACTTTTGCCTGAAAAGCTTATGCTTATATAAAGGCTGGCCTCTAACAATACATACATCGACATATGTAACTGCACCTAATAGGCTATTAATAAATGTTTCAAATGTTATACAGATGAACCTTCTCACAAGTGACGCCAGACAGCTTCTTGACGTGGCTGGGCATAGCAGTGTTCTAAAACTATGCAACAGTAACAACAGCCTTGTATACACACGACTGTTATAGCGCGTCCCCCAAGAGGCTGCAACAACGGCTCCGAGTTACGATAAGAAGTTTTGAATTATTCGTCAGATTACTCGTAGAAACCAAACACCTGCATGTGTGTATGTATGGGGGAAGGGGAGGCTGTGTTTGTGTTTGTGTGTGTGTGTGTGTGTGTGTGTGTGTGTGTGTGTGTGTGTGTGTGTGTGTGTGTGTGTGTGTGTGTGTGTGTGTGTGTGTGTGTGTGTGTGTGTGTGTGTGTGTGTGCCTATAACTGTCTGCGTTTGTTGTTTGTGTATCGGATTGTGTGTCTGTGTATTTTTCGGTGTGTGCTTGTGTCTGCCTGTTTGTTTGTCTCACTCTGGGTCCCCGTGCGTGTTCACCATTCTGTTTGTGTCTGCGTGGTTGTCTTTCTCTCTGTCTGTACAGCTGCCTGTGTATGAATATGTGACTCAAAATATTTCCTCTTCTGATACCAACACGAACGCCATATTTCCGGAACAACGAACTCATAAAATCTATCTAAGCCAGTCCATTATCGATACCTTCACTAACGCCATCTGTACATTAACAACACAACTCTTCTGTCAAATACAGTGAGCACACTTTGACTTCTGTCAGGAATTTTTGGAATACAATTATACGAATACTTCCTAATACGGTTTTCCACTACTACTACTACTACTACTACTACTACTACTACTACTACTACGAGAATCAGCACTCTCTTAATCAATCAATCAATCAATGGGGCATACGCCAGGGGGTGCGTCGCCTCGCCCATCCTACGACGCCAAGCCTGGGGGTCCCTCCGGGCGAGTCTCCTGCAGGCCCCCTTCCCAACCCGAGTACCTCCCGGCAGGATCTATCGACTTGCTCAAGCCACGAACTCCGTGGGCGTCCCCGTGGCCTCCTCCACTCAGGACTGTCTCTCACAGAGACAACCCGATGAGCAGGATCAGCTTCCGGAAAACGTGCCCGTATAGCCGGAGTTGGCGTTGACGGACTATGCAGGTAATATATGTCGAATCAGCCTCACGGAGTAGTCGCCTGTTTGACACAAAGTCCTTCCAGCGATATCCCATGATTCTGCGTAGACACTTATTACCAAAGGCATCAATCCGCCTCTCCAGGTCCCGTTAAGAGTCCATGTCTCACAACCATGGAGTAAGACAGGGAGCACAAGGGACTTGAAGATCCGCGTCTTTGTCCACCTGCACAGGTATCGACAACGCCATATACTCGTGTTGAGCGAGTCCATAGCACCGTGGGCCAGACCAATCCGCCGTAAGACTTCCTGGCCAGACTCACCGTTGTTATGAACTACGCTACCAAGATACGTGAAACTTTCCGAGATTTCAACGTCCTCGCCACACGCATGAACAGACTGTACTGTGTCATCCAGCAAGCCTCCAAACACCTGTACCTTGGTCTTGGCCCAGGAGACCTGGAGTCCCAAGGGCTTCGCCGCCTCGTGCAGTGCCTCGAGAGCCATCACCAAGACCTCCAGCGACTCCGCCAGGATTACTGCATCATCGGCAAAAGCAAGGACCCTGGTATTGCCAATGGATGCTCCGCAGGTCCACAACTCTGCCCAGTACCCAGTCCATACAAGTGTTGAAAAGCGCTGGGGCAAGGTCACAGCCCTGCCTCACTCCCGCATTCACGGGAAAGAGGCTGGACAAGCCGCCCCCCCCCCCCACACACACACACTTCACAGCACTCTCTGTCCCAGAATACAGGCCAGTCAGCAAACCAATAGTCCTCGCAGGAATCCCACGGAGTCGCAGAAGATCCCAGAGTGCCTCACGATCGATGCACTGAATCAAACGCCTTCCTGAGATCGACACAGGCTGCAAGCATCCCCTGTCGAAACTCACCTCGGCGCTCCACCACTCGTAAACCTTCTATCAGTCGATCAATCTCATTCAATCATTCAGTCAGTCAGTCAACCAGTTTGTCTGCCAGGCAATCGGTCAGTCTGTCAGACAGTCAATCCATCATTCATTCAGTCAGTCAGTCAACCAGTTTGTCTGCCAGGCAATTGGTCAGTCTGTCAGACAGTCAATCCATCATTCATTCAGTCAGTCAGTTAACCAGCTATATCGTCAGTCAGTATATCATGCGGTCAGGCAGTCAGTCAGTTAGTCAGTCAGTCAATTAGTCAACCAGTCAGTCAGTCAGTTAATCAAGCAGTCAGTGAGTCAGTCATTAGAGGAAACAAGAACAGTTTTGTGGTGAGGAAGGTGCTTGAAAAATAGTGTCAGTGGAATGCAGCACTTATATTTACCGGGATGATGTCAGCAAGGAGAGTCAATTAACAGTTTAACTGGAGCACACGAGTTTAGCAACTAGACGAATACAAATGAATAATAGATAAATTTACACATCATAGATAGACAACTATAATATAAGGTAAGTACAATGTTCCAAGTACGACAATTTCGTATCGCTGGCGAGTCACACGGGCGTGAAGTTGCCAGCTCGTTACACTCAGCCTGTTATATTTGCCGATCTCCCACCCAAAACCTGTCTCTGGCGCCCAATAACGAGACTCAGATATAGTTATCACTAAAACCGTTGATTCCTGATGTGTTTTGGCAATGGTTAAGCGTCGAAAACCGGTACATGCACGAGGGCGAGATGATGAAGGCAAGTTATCCCAGCATCGTTTCCAGATTGTCGTACTCGGAGCATTACATTTTCGAGATTCTCGCGAATTAATATCACCAGGAAACATGAATAATAAACCATTTCAACAATAACTACAAATAAATATCGTTATTGTGACCCAGGAAACAGTTTTGGGGATGGAAATTGGGAAACATGAGAAACTGAGTACGACAATCTGGCAACGTTGTACAATAATCCCAGCCATCAGCTGTTCAGTGTTTGTTTACCTCGCTGGGAGAGAATCCTCGTGCTCCCGGCCTTGTAGCGGTGCCGTGGCGGGGCGTGTAGGCGTTGACATGTAAGCCCCGGTCGTCTACCCTCCGTGCCCTATGGGGGTCCGTGGACGGGGCAGGTAGTTTGGGTTAACCCGTCCGCTGCGGTTGGCACGGGTTTGGATTTCACTGTTAGCCTAGTATCATATATATAGTTTCATGTCTGTCTCTGTGGTGGATAGTGGAGTGTTTCCCATGTGGTATTGGTGTGCTGGATATCCTCTCCCAAGGTGCAGGACTACATTTTCTTCATTGAATTGTAGCAGCCACTTTTTGTTCCACTCCTGTAGCTTGATGAGGTCTTCTGCTAGGAAATGCACATTCAAGGGGACAAATATACTTTTCCCATTTCATTTCAACAGAGTAAATTTTAATGTAAGTGGAATTTTTCCATGTTGAGAATATGCTAACAGCTCCTCATTTTCATTTTCCATTTCCATCTTGCAGCACTCACGGTCAACGGCACTGCCCATACACTCAGTCCACCCTGGCGGGGACCTCACCAATGACCTCCATGAAAACAGGGTCCCAGACAAGCCAGTTGGTCTGAAGGGTGAGTGTTTCCCTCAGTGTTGTGATTTACATCCTCTGTCCCTTCAAATTGTCCCTCCTACCTCCTACCTCCTTATCCATCACTTACATTCTTAATTCCCAACAAACAGTATAAACCTAATATATGTGGTGTGTATAGAAATTAGGATAACTTACAGGTACAATACAATTGTATAATTTTGTTATCATGGTACAAAATAATCATGTTTGGAAGCCATGATAAACCTACATAGTGATCATGATGGTGGAGTCACTGTGTTATCTGCAGTGTCTTGTGGTCCATTACAGCTGTGGCGCTGACTGACCACATCAGGGTGTGCTGGCAGCCCCCCGCACAGCACAATGTGCTGCTGTGCGGCTACACCATTGCCTGGGACCGAGGCGTGGCGGACATCTACTCCAAGATCGTGGACAGCAAGCAGCGCGGTTACATCATTGATAAGCTGGGTGTGTAAGATGATCATTTGTGACTAATTCTCCATTTTCTGGCCAAGTAGTATGCAGACCTGCAGTGTGATTCTCCACAAGACAGGGATTTTGAATTAGCCACTTCTACATTTGTGTTGAGCCAAGAGAAGGTAAAGATTTTGTTAGCCTGTCAAATGCGATTGGCACGGATTTGCCTTCACTGTTAGTCTGGTAACCTTTCTCTGCCTCTCTGGTGGACAGTGGAGTGTTTCCCATGTGGTATTGGTGTGCTGGATATCCCCTCCCAAGGTGCAGGACTTTACATTTTTCTTCACTGAATTTTAGTAGAAACATTTTGATCCATTTCTATAGCTTGGTGAGGTCTTCTGGTAGGAAATCCACAGTCAATGGGTTAAATGATATCATAGTTAACCATTTATTGAGTCTGGAGTTAACATTACATTCACCCCCCCAAAAAAAATGATGATGGAGTCCATAACAAGTTTTCATTTAAGCAAAGTAAAGTGAAGGTAGAGATCTTGTTAAGTAGATCATAGTTAAACATTTATTGAGTCTGTTAACATTTCACACACACACACACACACACACACACAAACACACACAGAAAAGTATTTACACACCATCATAAAGTTAGCTCTCCATATTGTGAAGACCCTGGACCATGAGAGCAATTATTGAGGAAAGGAGGTGGTATTCTGAGTTGCCATTTTCAGACTCATCGTTCAGGCTCATTCCTCTGTCTGCCCTGAACTCTCAGATATTTCCTGGGTGGTCATAATGTTAGTCAGGTTATTCATTGGTTATCTGTGGCCTGTTATCTGTCTTTCTACCTGTTGTCTGTTAGTCTATCTTATTTGTTATCTGTTCTGCCCAGTTTAACCCCTTGACTGCGATTCTAGCAGACCTCCAAGCTACAGGTCCTGCACCTTGGGAGGATATCCAAGCTACACCAATATGGGAAACACTCCAGTATCCACCACAGAGAGAGAAAGACCTGGGACTATGTTACCAGGCTACCAGTGAAGGCAAAATCCGTGCCAATCGCAGCGGACGGGTTAAGGTCGTGAAAAAATTGTTGTATTGTTACGATTAGGTCCATAACAAGTTCTCCATCTCCTCAGAACCCAACATGGAGTTTGTGATAAGCCTGCGAGCCTTCAACAACGTGGGTGATGGGCAACCGGTGTACCAGCAAGTCCGCACCCAGCCAGAGGAGGAGGAGGTGGTGGCACCCACGCTGGACCCGGCGGTGTGGGTGAAGGCCGTGGTGCTGACGCCCTTCACCGTGGTGCTGCAGTGGGCAGACACCATGCTGAGCCAGAACCAGGTGATTTATTTATTTATTTTTTTATTATTATTATTTTTTTTTTTTTTTTCAAGGGAGGCAACTCAAGGTAAACAAATTAAACAACAATTAAAAGGCCACTAGATGCCGTTACAAACACAAGCATGAAGAATGGGAGGTCAAAAGAGGTCAGTTTTGGGTAGTGTTGCTGGGCTTCTTAAGTGAGTGAAGTCATCAGCTGGAAAATATATGTTTTATCTCATGTTCTTTGTGCACTGTGTCACAGACTTGCCACTTGCATCAACACAGCAGCGGAAAAGTTAGTCATTCATCAAGTAACTTATTCACCACCTACACATTCTTGTTTCCCTGCACACACTCCCTTATTCACCTCATATCCACCTCTCCACATCCTTAATCGTAACTTGCATCCTTCTCCTTCCTACAAACAGCCCCTCATTCACCTCATATCTTCCTCTCTATATCCTTATCCATTACTTACTCATACTCTCATCCCAGCAAACTCCCTTATTCACCTCCACCTCACACATCCTTATCCATAACTCATGCATCCTATTTTTCATGCAAACAGTCCCTTATACACCTCATATACTACCTCATAGATCCTTATCCTTCACTTACACATCCTCTTTTTCCTGCAAGCACTCCCTCACACACTTCCTATCCTCCTGTCATTCATGTCTCATTTCACAAGCCAGTCCTTCATCCAGTGACCTTTCTTGTGTTTTCCTCCGTCCTTGTACCTGACTCCCTGTTAATACTGACCTTTGACTCCTGCAGTACAACAGCTGCACCACCTTCTCGTCCTCATCCTCCAGCCGCTACGTCAACGCCACGGATGTGACCTGCCTCATTGACAGCCTCAAGCCATCAACAGTGTGTGAGTTTGCTGTGAAGACCATCAGGGTGAGCCCACAGTGCTGGAAGCCTTCGTTCTTCTTTCAGTAAATATTCACTCAGTCCGGCAACACTTCTCAAGGAAATCCTGCACAGCTGAATCCTTGCTGTGATGAGGCACAGAGAAATTATGACTCATAGGGTGAGCTATTATTAGTGTTTGAGATATTGATTTTTTCATTGACCTTTTGCAAATACGTAAAAATGAACCTTACATAATGGTATTAGAAACAGCACAGCAGGGTTGGCAATGATTTAATCAAATTGATTTAATCAAATGATTAAATCATTGATTTTTTTTCTGAGTAAAAGTATTCCATAGGTTCAATGATGTGCTCCAAAGATGATAAAGTAAAACAACCTATTCATGTGCAATGATTCATTTATTCTCTTCAAAGTATATATATATAAAAAAGATTCCTACATTATTATATCCTCCTGCGCTAATGTTGCCAACTTGCCGTATGTTTTTTACTAGGCAAAAAATCAGCCTCTTTTAGTCTTTACTAGCTTTGCCGGCAATGTATCATAATAGTAACCAAGGTTTGCAACCAAACCGTAACAGAATAGAAGTAGATATTCTTCTGTATGGTAATAATATAATATTCTGTCATGAAAATGACAACTTCAGGCAACTCTGTCTGTCCTAAACCTGCTCCTGTAACAACTACAAACAAGTACTGAACAAGAATGTATCTGGATCCTTCACTGTGCTCAGACTTACAGGCCTAAACTAAAACTTAAAGTAATCTTTGGAAACTTTCAAATCACTCACCAGGATATATATATATATGTATATATATATATATATATATATATATATATATATATATATATATATATATATATATATATATATATATATATATATATATATATATATATATATATATATATATATATATATATAAAATGCATGATGAACTTTGAAGTTTTGGTGTGCCAAAATCACACTTTTTCCACACACTTTTCCCCATCAGGTTTGGCGTGAGTCCCCTATAGCCTGGTGGCCTCAACACCTGCTGGTGGCCTGGCCGTCCACCACCACCTTCACCTGGCAGCAGTCCACCACCACCTTCACTGGCAGTTGCTGCAGCGGAACAATGGGAGGATCACAGGTGAGCTGATGGGTTACCAGGATGGCATCTTCAAATTATAGAAATAAAAAAAGAGTCAGTGTGCCAAACCACAGTGATGTACTAGACTACATAGTTAAGGGAACACTCCTTCACTGACATGGAAAAGACCTGGATATATAGTAAATAAACAGTGACTTAGGTCATGGTGGTGGGCAAGGCAGGAAGCAAGAACCATACATCTTGTCAGCCACTATAAATACAATTTGCCTGAGCCACTACCGGGCTGGGGTCATCCAAGATGCCCCTCCAAAGAGCCTACTGGAGCTATGGGCAGCACTTAACCCAGTAGCTGCAGGGATCATGTTTCTGAAAGGCCACTCTAAGCACTGCCTTGGGCCGACCATCAGGACCCACCAGGAAGAAGCCTACCGGCGCAATAGGCCGCGACGTAAAAAAAAGAGAGAGAGAGAAAATCATCACTCAGGCAAACCATTTTATAATATATATTAATGCATTTGTGATCAGTTTATGCATCATCTATTTAGGCCGTCGCTGCTATATCATAGCAAAAATTTGCCTGTCGCTGCCTGTCACTGTTACACACGGTTAAAAAAAGATTATTGGGAGAGTAATTTTGTTTGTTCCAGGCTACGCGATATTCCTCACCACGGACCAAACTGTCAGTGACTGGGTGACGGGGGAAGTGACGGGGGACTGGCTCACCCTTACCGTCCATGGACTGACGCCTTCAAGGAAGTATTTGCACAAGATGCACTCTCACAATGTCAAAGGTTTTGGTCCATTCTCCTCCGTGGAAAGCTTCACGACTTCCAGGTAAGGAAGTGTTAGTTTTAGGGAGCCGTCATTGCTGTGGTGCATCAGTCACTGTTCTCCCAGTTATGCACATGTTGTGTCCCACCACACTGTCCCTCATCATGGAGCACTCCCTCCCTGAGGCTGACTTGAGGCCCATTACCTGCATGCTGTGTGTTGTGGTGCATCAGTCACTGTTCTCCCAGTTATGCACATGTTGTGTCCCACCACACTGTCCCTCATCATGGAGCACTCCCTCCCTGAGGCTGACTTGAGGCCCATTACCTGCATGCTGTGTGTTGTGGTGCATCAGTCACTGTTCTCCCAGTTATGCACATGTTGTGTCCCACCATACTCTGTCCCTCATCATGGAGCACTCCCTCCCTGAGGCTGACTTGAGGCCCATTACCTGCATGCTCTGTGAATGCCACCTCTGGCTCTGTGGGCATGTGGGTAAACCCTGCTTGCCAGGTTGTTTCTGTAAGACACAATCCTTAGTAAAGAGTGTGCCCAGAAAGTTGGGTTAGAGCAGGTTGATGGATCCTGCTGGGAGGTACATGGTATGGGGAAGGTGCCTGCATGGGGACCTGCACAGAGGAACCCCCAAGAATGGTGTCATAGTTTGGGTGAGGCAGGCTGGCAGAGGCCCCCATTGATTGACTGATTGATTAAGCCAATGTTAAAAATATTATACATCTGCTCCTGTGTTCCAGCTGTTGACAAGAGCATCGGTGAGCCCCCTGGCTGGTGTGTGGAGCGAGAGGCCTGATTGTGCTGGTGATCGCTGGCGTGGCAGGAGCCATGACCAGCTGGGGGCCTTCTTGGCCACCACACTGTACTGCCGCGGGTCAAGGCGGAGCCCAGGCCAAGCATTGTGTAAGGTGGCAGGACAGTTTCTTGTTGGTGTGTTTCATCCCATGACTCATTTCAGCAATCCTTTACACTGACTGCAGGAACTTTTTATTCACTTTGTAATATGGAGAACAAGGCTGCAAGGCATAGTCCACAAAGACTTAAGTTTGCCAAGATTAGAGAAAGAAAAAAAAAAGGTAAACTTGTTCTTAGGAAATGTTCAAGATGGACTTTCATTTTGTGCTGTACATAGTTGCAGGGTAACAAGTGACCTCTGTTTGTGATATCTGTGTCTCTTGGTGGAGCAGCTAACACATGTTTCTAACTTGTGATTGCTTGCAGTGTGCTGGCTGGGAGCTATTTCTTTAAATGAATTCAAATATGCTTTGTTGAACTCAAACCTCATACCTTTAACATCCATCCTGTTTTGAAGATTGCATGTGCCCTTCCATCTCCCTCTGGCCAGCCCTGCGAGGTACAGCAGCAGCACTCAGTAGTATTTAGCAGCTAGTAAGATGCATCACTTCCTTGCAGTGTTGGCGGCAGCTGCAGTGAGAGCAACAAGCCTGGCGTCCAGCCTCCAGACCTGTGGATCCATCACGGCCACTTGGAGCTGAAGAACTTTGACAAGGGTGAGCGCAGCAACTCCCCCAACCACGCCTCCATCATCCAGCACACAGGTGGGTGTCTTTGTCAGTCACTGAACAGTGTGCAGCACATGGGAGTCCTGTCATTTGTGTGGTATTTTTTGTAATATTTGGTTGCTGGTGTTTTGTTGCCAGTCACTGCTGCGTTGTAGTGTGCCAGTGACGCCACACACAACCTTACACAACCCACGGACACTCCAGTATGAGAGTCATCACACATTACAGAGTTTCCATCTATCTCTATCCAGACACTCCCTTCTATCCTGCAAAAAGTTTCTCAAAGATCTTTCCCCCTCTCCCTAACGTACTCTTGCACCCTATCCTCCATTTCACTGGAGGTCGTCCTCTAGCATTCCCTCCCTTATCTCACTCACATACACCCTTCTGGTCATCTTACTCTCCTTCATTCGCTCCATGTGGCCAAACCACTTTAAAGTCTGTCGCTTCACTTCTTCCACCACTCCACACTTCTTCCCTTCACCCCCGTGACACATTCCAAAACGCTCGTACACACTTTCATTACTCATTCCATCCATTCTACTCACACCACAAGCACTTCTCAAATAACCCATTTCCAATGCCTGCACTCTAGACCTCTGACTTTCATTCCAGGCCCTCGTTTCACTTGCATATGTGAGGGTTGGTACTATTATTGTATTTCTCAAATCCCTCTTTACCTCCATGCTCACACTTCTGCCATTCATGATTTGTCTCAAAGACCCTACCACCCTTCTTCCTTGCAATGCCCTTTCTTGTCACTCTCTGCACCACCATGCTTACACATAACTGATCCAAGAGCCGCGGGTCACTCTTCTCAAATGCTCTGAAACCCAGTTCCAGGTTGACCCTGGGCTCATAGAGTCTATACTGTTCTGCACTGTGTCTCAGTAACATGGTGGTGTCCAAATGAAAATCCTGTAGAATATTTCTCAAATATCCAGGTTTACCAAGTCGCGTTGCTTGATAAGTCAAGACACATATTTTGTAGACTATTCGTGCCTTGATGGGCAGCCAATGCAAGTCTATAAGTGCAGGTGTTATTCTCTCACAGGGGGCAGACCCTTTGTTATCCTTGCAGCTCTGTTCATAACAAGTTGTAGTTTCTTCAGTAGATATTTAGGAAGGCCATAATAAAGTGAGTTACAATAATCCAGCTTTCTATTTACATGATTATATATAAGCATCTTCATGGTCTTATCATCCAGGTATTTCTTGACAAATGCAATATTTCTCAGATGGTAGCCTGCAGTTCTCACCACCTGATTGATCTGTTCTTTGAATGATAGAGTGCAGTCAAGTATCACACCTAAATCTTTGACTGACTTTTTTACAGTCCTAGTGTCATCTTTTATCCGAAGAGTGGAAACATCTAGCCTCCTGACATCCTTGTTCTTCCCCACAATCAAACATTCAGTTTTATCCTCATTCAGTTCAGTTGCTTAGAATTCATCCATTTCCCGACATCATCCATAATTCTGCTCAGCTTGTCTTCAGTGTTTTCCACATCACTCAGCGACAAATAGAACTGTGTATCATCAGCATACAGTTTAAAGTCAACTTCATGCCTTCTTAGTAAAATGTGAAAGACCAATAGTATAAACACAATAAAATTGGACCCAGTACACTTCCCTGGGGGACTACTCTTTGCAAAAGTTTATGAGTGGAGAACGATTTACCTATTTGCACACAGTAAGTTCTGTTCTCAAGGTAACTCCTCAGATAATCCAGCGCGCCACCCTCAATTCCAATATTCTTGCAATCCTGAAGCAATAGACTGTGCTCCACCGTGTCAAACGCAGCACTCAAGTCTAACAAAATCAGAACACCACACTTCCCTTCATCCATAAGCACAAGCAAGTTGTTTACCACCAAACAGAGAGTAGTTTCAGTTGAGTAAAGCCTCTTATAGGCAGATTCATTATCCGGTAAAGCCTGCACCACTAGCAAATGCTCCATTAGCTGATTTAAGATCACATTTTCAAGTATCTTAGATAGAAACGTCAAGTTGGATACTGGTCTAAAGGAACTAAACACTGTGGGTCCAGTTTACCTTTAACGATAGGTTTCACGATCGCCGCTTTCTCACTCTCGGAAAGTTTTGTTTTCGATACTAGTGTTAACCATCACAGTCATAATATTTAAGAAATCACTAAAGTTTTCACTCTTAATGTCACTTATCGGCAAGGGATCGTCATCACAGTACGTCAGGTTCACCTGTGTATGATAGTTTTCACCACAGCCACATCCACTTGTTGAAAGCTTAACTTTATTTCCGGGACTGGAGTTTCCACAGCGGATCCATGGTAACCGCGGTCGCCTCTAAAGTTCATGATAACTCTCTCAATTTTCTTGTCAAAAAAGTCTAAAAACTTATTTGCCAGCACTTCATCCGAGAAACCATCCTGAAGCTTGTTAACTTTTCTGTTTCCAGTCAAACTGTCAAGCACCTAATATAATTTATTGATGTCAGGCCCTGCCTCCACAACCTTATTCCGATAGTATTCTCTTTTCCGTTTTATCCATAGCTAGGCACGATAACAGAAAACCTTATTCCTGATAACCGATAACTGATAATGAAAAACCTTAACGGCGATAACCGATATTCGTTAACTAGAGACACAAATATAGGCGATAACCAATAACCGATACCCGATATAAATCCACAATTCCGATACTAGCTATTGATAAGTCCGATAGGTGAAAACGATACTATATTGATATTTCAGATAGAACAACATTGATGAATTCAAAATTTCATTATCTGTAGTTTAGGAAACTTACAAAACCTTAAAACCACACGTTGACACGTACATATGGACGTTAATACTAGAATGCCTGAACCGGTGTTGTGTTATTTGGCGTCCCCACCGTCAAAATTGTTTACAAACACTGGTCTCTCGTAGGTGCATGCTCAGACCAAGCGTAGACCTGTATAGTCTCACAGAGCTGTAATTAAGAGTTGCTGGAAGGCTGAATCAGACATATAGTACCACTACGACCATCCTCGCTGTTTCTAGAACGACACTCTGTACGAGTTGTATTTATATGTACAGAGTGTACGTCGTTCTAGAAATAGCGAGGATGGTGGTACTGTATGGTTGATTCAGCTTTCCAGCAACTCTTAATGTGTTAAAAAAGCATTGTGAGACTGTACAGGTCTACAGTTAATGGTCTGAGCATGCGCAGTTCACGAGACCAGTGTTTGTAAACAAAAGCGCCAACTTTTGATGATGGGACACCAAATAACACAACACCGGGTGCATTCAGTATCATGGCATGGTCACAAACGAATATGGAATATCAAATTTGAGGCAGTGAATAACCATTTTGGGGGCAAAGTTAAATGATTTTTCTCTATGATACTGTATATTGATTTTTGAGTAGCATAAAAAAATAACCTAATGTTTTAATTTTCATGATCTAAGTATGAAATCTCATCACCGAAGATATTTCATACCCCGAAGTTTTTTCATACAACACCGGGCCACGCATGCGCAGTAGGGAGACAACGTTTTTTTCTGAGAGGCGGAAAAAATGTAGCGATTATCGCTAGTTTGGTTACAAAAGTAACGAAGATACCGATATATATTTAAATAAGTAGCGGATGGTCGATAATCCGATTTTGTTATCAGTGATAAAGTATCGCGATAACTTATCGCGATAATGCCCAGCTATGGTTTTATCACAAGCCGGTTTTCTTTGTTTCTTGCCTCCTGGTATGCTCTTCTTGCCTCATCTGTTTTTTGCATAAGCCACAGTCTTTCTTTTTTCTTCTTCTCTCTTTTTGCCCACAGTATTTCCACATTAAACCAAGGTGCATGATCTCTCAACACTATCTCCTTTTCACTCAGAGGACAGAGGCTGTTATACTCATCTTTAGCTAAACCATTATATAGCTTAACCAGGCAGGTAGCACAATTTCCACGTAACACCGAGCCATGTTCACAGATTTCACGACAATTAATAGTAATTTCCTGTATTACAGAGTTAATCAATGTTTCTGGTTGAAAATTCTTTCGCAATCTGAACGTAATCTTTTTTCTCTGCACTGCTTCCCTTATGTATGAAATTTCAAAGGTTACCAATTTATGCACCGGGGATATACAACATATTTCATCAACACACACCCCTTGCACTAGATCACCGTCTATATCGCTGAAAACCAAGTCTAGCACATGACCCCCTAAAGAAGTCATCTCGTTCACTTTATTAATCAGGTTGAAACTGTCCATCATCTCAATGAAGGCCATGGCAGAAGAATTTTCAGGATCATCAATCCATAGATTAAAGTCACCACGGATGAACACATTTGCACTCACCATATCCACAGACTCCAAAAATGTGCGAAATTCATCAATAAAGACCTCTGCTCTTGTATCCGGAGGTCGATACACCACAATAAAGGTGCATTTCCTTCTATCAATTTCACAGATGACTTGCACTAACTCAAAGGTATCCCACCTTTCTGATGCTTTTCTCCGAATCTTCTTAAAAGAATTCGAAAGAAAGATCCCAACACCGCCACCCCTTCTTGTCTCCCTCGGGACATGTATAAAGGTATGAGTACATGCGGAATGTACAATTGGAGTAGGCCTAGATCTGTACGTATGTCAAAACTGCCAGTCTGATTAGGCATTACAGTATTGCTTTAAATATAATTTGTTTAAGTTTTTGAAAGGCATCCATAAGTGAACACTGTTGAGTATGAGACTATAAGGAAGTTGGTGTTTTTAACTGTTTCAGATATCAATATTCAACAGAAAGGACATATTTTATCAAATTAATTGAATATTTAGTTCCATATATTTTCATGAAAGTAGATGTTCCTTTGTTACAAAAATTCAGAAGAAAGGGAAGCTGTCTAATATTACTAGTCTAAAAGAAGGGGATACCTTTTGGAAAATTAATTAATTGTTTAGTTTTACATTCTGTTCATCAGGAGACACAAATATGACTGTGTTCCTATATTTCACATCAAGAGAGATTTATAGGGTATAGTTTTCAAAAAGGGAATACATATCATATTTTTATAAAGTGAAAAAACTATTTTCCTTATGTTTCTGTGAGTTTTATTATTGTAAGCCAGAGTGGGGTAGAAGGCCTACCCAGTGGGCGTTTTACCCCACATGCGGGGTAAGAAGCCCCCTTATTATTTTTTTTAAATTGTCATTATAGAAAGGTGTAAATCATAATGAGTGGATATGATATATACCATAGATAGGCCTTAGCCTAAGCTTTCAACAGATCTTTTTTTTTTTTAATTCTATTGCAAAAAATGTGGCTACAACAGGCAATCTCTCTTAAGGGGGGCAACTTACCCCACCTTACCCTATTACGAATTTGGGAAGAGTATTAAAAGGCAAGCCGATTTTGCACATCAATCAGTCTTTTCCAATTTGCAGGAGTCGCGTCACATCACAATGGGACCAAAAAAGGACGAGAAGGGACAAGACAAGAAGAAAAGGTCTTCTGCTGCCGCTGGTGCCTCTCCAGATGATGATGAGCAACAAGAAGACACTCAAGAACAACCTGCCAAGAAAGTGAAGGGACGATCCAAGAAGAGGTCATCGTCTGCTACCGGGGAGACACCCCCTCCTCCAGCCCTCTTGCGTCACCAATCCACTTGGACACAGAGCCCCAACCTGGTCGTGATGATGCTGGGGTGTCTTTTGCTCAAAATCGGGAGCAAATTCTTGGAGGAGATTTGAAACTCGTAGTAGATCCGGAGTTATCGGTGTAGTTCGTCGTACATTGTAGTACTTCGTACTTACAAATCAGGACAGTTGGTGGTTCGTGATACTTCGTAGTACTTCTGCTCCAAAACTCGCCGTACTTCGGGAGAAAATCAGGGTGAAATCATAGTACATCGTAGCATATTGTAGTACGTCGTAGCACTTCGGGAAATAATTCGGTGTACTTCGGGGAATATGCCCTCGAGGTCGACCGAACGCCTCGAGATGAAAAGATAAACAAATTTTCGTAGTGATTCGGGGAAAACGCTGTATCCCGAGGTACTACGATTTTTTTGTGATTCGGCGTCTGTGAGACCGGGGGGTAAGTGTGTTCTCTCAAAGTTTCCGATAGTTTGGTCGCTGCTCTCTGTATTCTTTCCAACTTTCTAATTTCTTTCTTCAATGTAGGTGACCACACTAACGCTGCATATTCCAGTCTTGGACGTATCACCGATGTTATTAGTTTCTCCACCGTCTCTTCGTCTAGATATGTAAATACTGCTTTTATGTTTCTAAGAAGATTGTATGTTTCCCCAGTTATCCAATTTATATGCTTCCCAAAGGATAACTTGTCTGTTATTGTCACTCCCAGATCCTTATTCTTCTGTTTTTTTCATGATTCTTTCATTACTCAGAGAGTAGTTCCCCAATATCCGTCTACTGCTCTTACCAAACTCCATCACACTACAGTTCTCTGTATTGAATGTCATTTCCCATTTGCGTGACCATTCGCTTATTCTATCGAAATCCTGACTCAAGGCTACACAGTCTTCTTCATTAGCCACCCTCCTCATTAGTTTAGCATCATCAGCAAACATATTCATATAGCTTGTCACCCCTTCTGTCATGTCAATTATATATATTGCAAACATAATCGGAGCCAGCACCGATCCTTGGAGGACTCCACTGGTCACTTCCGCCCAGCTTGATTTATTGCTCTTGATTACTGTTCTCATTTCTCTCTTCGTTAAAAAGTCTATAATCCAACCCTTATATTTTGCATCATCCTGTAGGTTTCTCCAAATAACTTGTTTATGTGCTTTTCTGGGGATGGTGTGTCTTGCATCGTTACTCCCAAATCTTTTTTCTTCATGTGCTAACTTTAAGTTTTCTTCTCCCGTCCTGTATGTCTTCCTTGGTCTTTTTATACTTTTCTCCATTTCCATAACATGGCATTTGTTTGCATTAAATTCCATCTCCCATAACTGGGTCCATCTATACACTCTGTACAGGTCTTTTTGCAGTTCTTCACAGTCTTCCTCCATCTACACTTTCCTTATTAATTTTGCATCGTCTGCAAAAAGGCTCATATAACTTTTTATACCCTTTGGCATATCATTTATATATATTATGAACATTATTGGTGTTTGTGTGTCATTTCAGGTAAAATATAAGTATCAAGTATATAAAAAAAACTAGTCCTGTTAGGTTTGTGAGGGTCATGTCACATGTTTGTGGAGGTCATCTTAGGTCCCAAGGGTGAGGTGTGTGTGTCTGTCTGTCTGCAGTGCTTGTTCCAGAGCCTCAAGGGAAGTGCCGGCAGCCTGGAGGGGGTTTTGGGGCCCCTATTCAGAGTGCCTTAAAGTGTGTGTGTGTGTGTGTGTGTGTGTGTGTGTGTGTGTGTGTGTAATTCACCACGGCCTGATCACGAGTTGGACTGGCTTTCGCCAGCAGGTACCCTCCCAACGTGAGTAAGTGCTCATTATTGTCGATCTCTGGGTACTGCCAAGACCTCACACACCATACAACCCATCCCCCTTGCTCAAGGGGGGACAGTAACCACTCCTAGTCAACGGAAAGAATCTGGCCTGAGCGGGGCTCGAACCGCCGCCTGTTTGGCCGTGAAGACTTGCAGTGCAGCGCTCTACCGATTGAGCTACCGGAGCGGTGTGTGTGTGTGTGTGTGTGTGTGTGTGTGTGTGTGTGTGTGTGTCCACCTAGTTGTATATACCTAGTTGTGACATACGGAGGAAAGGAGCTCACTTGCTGTCCCGTCTCCATATCCGCTCCTATCCAACTTTTCCTAAAATCATGAATGTTTCTTGCACAAACCACCTCCTCCTCCAGTCCATTCCACACCTCAATGCTTCTGTTTAGGAAGCTAAACTTTTTCACATCTCGCCTACACGTGGTCGCCCTCAACTCCTTTCCATGTCCTCTCATTTCTCTCTCGCTCCACACACACACACACACACACACACACACACACACACACAGGTCCTCTCTGTCCAGATTCTCCACCCAGCTCGCCACCCTGTACACCACTATCAGGTCTCCTCTTTCTCTTCTTCTCTCCAGGGTTGTGAGCCCCATGCTATTGAGTCTCTCCTCGTAAGTCCGATCCTTAAGTTCTGGTACTATCTCTGATCTCCATCCAAGGGCACAATGCATTCAAACTAGAAATCGAGCAAATAGGGTGCTGGGATTAATTTCAAGGAGCGTAAGCAACAGAAGCCCCGAAGTCTTCCTCAAACTATATTTAGCATTAGTTAGACCTCATCTTGACTATGTGGTTCAGTTCTGGTCACCTTACTATAGAATGGATATCAAAATATTAGAATCGGTGCAGAGGAGGATGACTAAGATGATTCAGGGGTTGAGAAACTTGCCATACGAGGGAAGACTCAAACAGTTAAACTTGCATTCTCTAGAAAGGCGAAGGGTGCGTGGAGACATGATCGAGGTTTATAAATGGATGAAGGGCTTTAATAAGGGAGACATTCATAAGGTTTTGTTGGTAAGAAAATTGGGTAGGACACGAAGTAATGGGTTTAAACTGGATAAATTCAGATTCAACAGGGACATAGGCAAAAATTGGTTTACAAACAGGGTGGTGGATGAGTGGAATAGGCTTAGCTGTCATGTTATAAGTGCCAATACAACTGTCACATTAAAAAATAGATTGGATAAATTCATGGACAGTGATTATTAGGTGGGGTTAGATACACGGGAGCTACACAGGAGCTTAGGTTCAGAGGAGCTGCCTCGTACAGGCCTACCGGCCTCTTGCAGACTCCAATGTTCTTATGTTCTTATGTTATCTTAGTTGCCATTCTCTGTACTCTTTCCAGCTTTCTTATGTTATTCTTTTCGTGAGGAGACCAGACCACTGCTGCATACTCCAGCCTTGGCCTTATCATTGTAACTATTATTTTCTTCATCATCTCTTCGTCCAAATACACAAATGCCGTCCTTATGTTCTTCAGCAAATTCATAGTTTGTCCCGTTATCCTGTTGATGTGTTTGTCCGGTGACATGTACTCTGAGATAGTCACTCCCAAATCTTTTTCTTCCATTCCTCTGCATATTATCTCACTTCCCATCTTATAATCATATTCACATCTACTGCTCCTACCAAACTCTATTTTTTTACATTTCCCAAGGTTGAATTCCATCTGCCATGTACCACTCCACTCCCATATTTTGTCCAGGTCCCTCTGCAATGCCTCACAGTCTTTCACGTCATTGACTCGTCTCAATAGCTTTGCATAATCTGCAAACAATCTCACATGGCTGGTCACTCCGTCCACCATATCATTTATATAAACAGCAAACATTATTGGTGCCAGCACCAAACCTTGTGTGACCCCACTCCTCACTGGGCACCAGTTGGATACCTTGTCCTTGATTATTGTCCTCATTTCCCTGTTAGTTAGGAAGTCCTCCAGCCACTTAATCAGTCCATCACCCACTCCACCCCTATTTTTAATTTTCCAAATTAGTCTTCTGTGCGGTACTTTGTCAAATGTCTTTTTCAAATCCAGGTACACTCCATCCCCCCAGCCGTCTCTCTCTTGCATTAAATCTGTCACCCTTGAGTAATAACATAACAAGTTGGTGACACACGATCTCCCTCCTGAATCCAAACTGGCAATCTGAGATAATTCTCTCACTTACCCAAAAATCCGACCACCTGTTTTTAACTAACCTCTCACATATCTTCGCAACCACACTAGTGAGTGATACCGGTCTGTAATTTAATGGGTCCTCTCTCTCTAGTGGCGTCCCTCAGGGCTCGGTCCTTGGCCCAGTGCTCTTCATTATTTACATCAACGACGTGGATGTTGGACTCAATAACCGCATTAGTAAATTTGCAGACGACACAAAGATTGGCAACTCGGTTCTCACTGACGAAGACAGGCAAAGCCTCCAAGAGGATTTGCACAAAATTTCAGCTTGGTCGGATAGATGGGAGATGCCCTTTAACGTAGACAAGTGCCAGGTCCTTCAAGTTGGAACGAGGAATAAGAAGTTCGAATACGAAATGCGCGGCGTTAAACTCAAAAGCGTTCAATGCGTCAAAGACTTGGGGGTCAAAATCGCGTCAAACCTCAAATTCTCACAGCAATGCATCGATGCAGCAAATAAAGCGAACAGAATGTTGGGCTTCATTAAAAGAAACTTTGTATTCAAGAATAAAGATGTAATACTCCCGCTCTACAACAGTTTAGTCAGACCCCACTTGGAATATGCGGTACAGTTTTGGTCCCCCCACCATGCAAAGGATATTGCTAAATTAGAAGGTGTTCAGCGTCGGGCAACGAAAATGATCCTTCCTTGCGCAACAAATCCTACGAAGAAAGGCTTTCTACCCTTAACATGTTCTCTTGAGAAACGTCGCCTCCGAGGAAAACTGATCGAATGTTTTAAAATACTTAATGGTTTCACGAATGTAGACAGATCAACATTGTTTATGATCGATGACACTTTGCGCACGAGGAACAATGGCGTAAAACTCAGATGTAGACAAGTAAATTCAGACTGCACCAAATTTTTCTTCACCAACGTTGTAGTGCGAGAATGGAATAAGCTTCCACCGTCAGTGGTCCAGTGTAACACGATTGACTCCTTCAAAAATAAGCTCGACCGTCACTTCCTTCAACTTAATATCAACTAGAGTAGAAATGCAACGTTTTGGAGTCTTCTGATTAATGTAAAATCACTTAGGTTTAAGGACAGACCACCAAGTCTGGACCATGGGGTCTGTGTGGTCTGATTTTCTATGTAAATCTATGTAAATCTCTCTCCTCCTTTATAAATTGGTACTATGTTTGCTCTCTTCCAATCTTGTGGTACCCTTCCTTCACTCAGCGAGGCGCTCATTATGGAGTGCAGTTTCTCTGCAAGTTGCTCACTACATTCTTTCAGGATCCACCCTGATACTTCATCCAGCCCTGTCGCCTTTCTTACATCCAGCTTGTTCAAGCTTTCCTTGACCTCCTGCATAACCCTTCCTCTTTCCTGGCCCGGTGGTTGTACGAATTCGTCTTCCTTTGTGAAAACTCTGTGAAAGCTGTTGTTCATCACTTCTGCCATCTCTGCTGGGGCTTCATATGTAGTTCCATCCAATTTCAGTTTATTGATTGTTTCTCAATTCTTTAATTTGCCGTTCACATGTCTATAAAATAATTTAGGTTGGTCTTTGCATTTATCGATTATATCTTTTTCATATTTCCGTTTTTCTTCTCTTCTAATCTTTGTATATTCATTCCTTGCTTGTTTGAAATTGTTCCATGCGTTGATTCTTCTTCGTCTCCTCCATCCCTTCCAGGCTTCCTCCTTTCTTTTTCTAGCTGCCTCGCATCTTTTGTTAAACCACTCCTTTTTACCAACATCCTTTTTGGTTACCTCAGGGACATATCTATTCTCGGCTTCTTTGTACAGCTTTAAAAACTCCTCCCACTTGTCTTGGGTACTTTTGGCTTTGTACAGCCCACTCCAATTTGCATTTTCAAAAAAAAGGTGTGTGTGTGTGTATTTACCTAGTTGTATTTACCTAGTTGTAGTTTTACAGGGCCTGGGCATTATGCTCGTGTGGTCCCGTCTCCGTGTCTGCATTTATCCAACTTATCTTTAAAGCTTTGCACACTCCTCGCTGATACTATATCCTCGCTCAGACTGTTCCAAACCTCTACATTTCTTTGCGGGAAGCTATACTTCTTTGTGTCTCTCAAGCATCTCCCCTTTCTCAATTTTTTACTGTGTCCTCTTGTATTTCTGCTTATGTTTCCTTCTGTTAGTAGCAGTTCTTCATTATCTACTTCATCTATTTTGTTTAATAATTTATAAATTTGGATTAGGTCTCCCTTTCTCTTCTTTGTTCCAGTGTTGTTAAGTTCATTTCCTTTAATCTTTCCTCGTATATTAATCCCTCCAACTATGGGAAAATTTTAGATGCCATCCTCTGTATTCTTTCTAGTTTCTTTATATGCTTCTTCTTATGGGGGGACCACACTACCTCTGCATATTCTAATTTTGGTCTAATCATGGTAGTGATTAGCCTTCTCATCATGTCCTTGTCCATGTAGCTAAATGCTACTCCAATATTTCTCACCAAGTTATATGTGTCTCTAAAGATCCGATTTATATGACTCTCTGGTTGATTATCATCCTCATCACTACTCCCAGGTCTCTCTCTTCATGCACTTTTTTAATGTTTCACCATTTCCCATTTGTATATCCAGATTGGTCTTGTTTCACTTTTACCCATTTCCATAACATGACATTTTTCACATTAAATTCCATCTCCCAATCCATACTCCATTTCCAAATTTTGTATAGGTCTTCTTGCAATATTTCACAATCTTCTTTGTTTCTTATATGTTTTTGTTATTTAGCGTCGTCAGCAAACAGGTTTATGTAGCTATTAACTCCTTCAGCCATGTCATTTACATATACCAGGAAGATTATCGGTGCTAATACTGAACCCTGTGGTACTCCGCTTTCTACATTTCTCCATTCTGATTTTATGTCCTTGACCACAGTTCTCATCTCCTTCCCATTAGGCAGCTTGCCATCCATTTTTTCATATTTCCTTTCAATCCTCCTTTATTTTCCAGTTTCCATAATAGTCTTGTATGTGGAACTTTGTCAAAGGCCTTTTTCAAATCTAGATAAATACAATCAACCCATCCATCCCTTTCCTGAGTTCTGTCTGTCACTCTTGAGTAAAAACTGAGTAAGTTTGTAACACATGATCGGCCCTTTTGAAATCCATATTGTTTGCTGGTAATTAACTTATGCTCTTCTAGAAATTTAGTCCACTGCTTCTTTATTATTTTCTCACATATTTTGCACAAAACACTTGTCAGGATATGGGTCTGTAGTTTGAAGGTTCATCTTTCCTTCCACTTTTATATATATGGGGACCACTTCAGCCCTTCTCCACTCATTGGGCACCGTACCTGTTGCTACTGAGCATCTAATGATGTCGTATATTGGAACAATTAATTCATCTCTACATTTTTTAAAATATACCCAGAAACTCCATCCGGTCCTACTGCTTTTCCCTCTTCTAGTTCTCCCAGTAATTTATGGATCTCTTCTTTGTTTACCATAATCTCTTCCATATGAACTTCTATTTTATTCTCTTGTGGCGCAATAAAGATTGTTTCTTTGGTAAAGACTTGCTGGAATTTTCTATTTAATAACTCTGCCATACCTTTAGGGTCATTGACTTCCACATTCCCGTCTCTCAGTCTTTCTATTGTTTCTTTCGGTTTAGTCTTCCCATTTATAAATCTATAAAACAACTTGGGCTGTTCTTTGCATTTTTCCACAATATCCTTCTCATATCCCTTTTCTTCTTCTTTCCTTATTTTCACATATTCATTTCTCGCCATTCTGAAGTCTTCTTTGTTTCTTTGATTCTTCCTTCTTTTTAGTCTTTTCCATGCTTTGTCCCTTTTTTCTTTTGCGTTTGCACATTTGGCATTAAACCAGTCCTTCCTACCCTTAACTTTGGGTCTATATAAGGGTACATATTTTTTGACACCAGTGTTATAGGCTTCCATAAAGATATCATACTTTTCTTGTACTTTATTTTTTCTCAGTAACTCATCCCATTCCACTTTCTTGTAAAACTTCCGAAGGTTTTCCATGTCTGTCTTAATATAGTTTAGCCTGTTTGATTTGTAGGATTCGACCTCTTTAGTAACCTCCTCTTCTGTATCAATCTCTATGGTTACATGATCACTCTTGCCCAGTGGACATCCATACCTTAGTTCATCCTTGATGTATATTCCTTTTGTTAGTACTAGGTCCAGTCTTGCCGGTTCATCGTCACTTCTATATCTTGTATGTTCATTCACTCTTTGTATCATAAGATTCTCCATCATCAATCTTAGGAATCTATCCCCCATGCGTTATCTCCACTATTACTCTCGAATGTCTCCCAGTCAATCTCTTTACAATTGAAGTCACCAACTAGCATAACTTTTTTGTCTTCCTTTAGCATTTTGCTTAAACTCCGTATAGTGTCATTGATCATAGTGTTGTGCTCTTCCTTGCACCAAGAGTTTGTTCTAGGTGGTACATATGCGGTTATAATTGCCAACCTTTCCTTGTTTTTGGTTTCCACATTTACTTTCGCAATTTCAGCTTTACCTTCACCGTATTCTACCACTTTCACTGTTAACTCCTTTTTTGTCATTATCATCACTCCACCTCCCCCTTTGCCCATTCTATCTTTCCTCCATATATCATAGTTTTTATTTATCTCTAATTTAATAGCTTCGTTCAGTTTTGTTTCCGTTAAGCATACGATCATTGGTTCTTTCTCCTTTATGAAATCTTGCAGTTCCAATTTACTAGTTATTAATCCATCTACATTTGTATACATCACTCTTAAACATTTACTCTTATCTATCTTTTCTAACTTTCGTGTGTGTGTGTGTGTGTGTGTGTGTGTGTGTGTGTGTGTGTGTCAATCAGGATGGGTCCTGCGCACCTTCCAGACACGTGACAAATACCCGATTATGACACTCTACAAGTCACTCATTGTTCCCTTGTTGGAGTACTCTTGTCAGCTGTGGAGCCCGTGGATGGTCGGAGAGAAGCAACAGCTAGAAGCAGTGCAGAGGTCATTTACCAGCAAAATTATTGATTGTCGAAAGCTAAATTATTGGGAAAGATTGAAGTCACTCAATCTCTACTCACTAGAAAGACGGAGGGAGAGATATATCATAATATACATATACAAGATTCTTATTGGTAACACAGTTAATAACATAGGTGTACTTTTTTACATTCACGAACGACTGGGAAGATTTTGCCATATACCACCATTGCACCCCAGAGCAGGCACACGGATCAAGACTCTAAAAGAGAACAGCCTCGCGACAAGAGGACCTCGGCTCTTCAACGAGTTACCTAAATATCTTCGGAACTCAGAGGTCCAAAATGTAGAAAAATTTAAACGCCAACTCGACTCATTTCTCGGGACTATTCCCGACGAGCCCAAGCTGCCGCACTACTACCTCCGAGCCTCTAGCAACAGCATCATAGATCAGCTGGCGCAGAGACGGGCGGACGGGCTGTTTTGAGTGGCGGCGCATCAGCGTGGCCACGGGCACCACATAGAGTGGTGCCTGCAACTACACTCCACAGGATCCACAGGTGTGTGTGTGTGTGTGTGTGTGTGTGTGTGTGTGTGTGTGTGTGTGTGTGTGTGTGTGTGTGTGTGTGTGTGTGTGCAGGATGTATGGTGCAATTGCTGTTCTATATAGTGTCAGAATGTTTAGTTGAGGTCAGGTTGTTTTGGGTGAGGAGACAGCATGAGGAACATTGCTGACAGCAACGCCACCACAGCATGAGAAATGTTGCTGATGACGACACCACCGCCCTGAGAGCCGCCAGCGAGAGAGAAGAACAAACCGGGTGTCTTGAGATGGCAGGGCTTCTGTTTTAAGTGCTTGGGCTTTGTGGCGACTCACACTTTTCACTGAGATGTATATACATGCAAGTTTGTATAATATATTTTTAAAACTGTCTTTTAGGTACATGTAGGTTAGAATTATAATATACAAACTTACATGTATATACAGTTTCAGTGACATGAGTGAGGAGTCACCACAAATCCTGAGCACCCAAAACAGAAACCCTGCCACCTCAGTCTCCCGGTTTGTTCTTCTCTCTCACTGGTGGCTGTCAGGGCGGTGGTGTTGTCATCAGCAACATACATCACGCTGTCACTGGTGGCTGTCAGGGCGGTGGTGTTGTCATCAGCAACATACATCACGCTGTCACTGGTGGCTGTCAGGGCGGTGGTGTTGTCATCAGCAACATACATCACGCTGTCTCCACCCTAAACAACCTGACCTTGTCCAAACATTGTGACACTAAACAGAGCAGCAGTTGCACCATATATTACATACACCTCAGTATACATGATACCTGCATATTAGTACCTTACATACCATCACCAAACAAGTTATGCAAAGACAAAGTATGCATGTATGCTATTGCATAACATTTGTGTCAGTAGAAGAATTCAATTAAATGAGCCTTTAGTAAAAGAGATTGAAAACATGGAAAATGATGCCTACAGGGGAAATGAAGACACAGGAACCAACCAACAACACTGTCTATGAAAAGAGATTATCAATCAAACCCCTTCGTCGAGCCTGCCCTGTGTCTTCATTTCCCCTGTAGGCATCATTTTCCATGTTTTCAATCTCTAGTAAAGGTTCATTTAATTGAATTCTTCTACTGACACAAATATTATGCAATAGCATACATACACATTCCAACCAACAACACTGTCTATGAAAAGACATTGTCAATCAAACCCCTTCGTCGAGCCTGCCCTGTGTCTTCATTTCCTCTGTAGGCATCATTTTCCATGTTTTCAATCTCTAGTAAAGGTTCATTTAATTGAATTCTTCTACTGATACAAATATTATGCAATAGCATACATGCAATTGCAATTTTGGCACACTTGACTGGGTCATACTGAAGGCTGCCACCTGACCCATGCAAGCAACGGAACCGAGATTTTAATACCCCAAAAGTCTGTTCCACCACAACACGTGTCCTGGAGTGGCTGCGGTTATAGGCACGATGAGCATCAGTTGTTGGTTGGCTCACTGGTGTCATTAGGAAGGGCTCTAGAGGATAACCAGAATCACCTGCAAGGATCAGAATACAAACTAATTTTTCATCTAACATCATCTTTGCAGTGGTTGTTTTGTTATGGAAAGTTAACCAGCGCCTTAATGCTTTCATCCCTTAAGCTGGTGAATTCTGGAACAGCCTTTTTCTGTTTGTATATCTTCCTGTCTACTACTTAAGCTCTTTCAAGAGGGTAGTATTAAGACACTATTATCTACAATGGGACCATACGCTATAGCTGCGTGTGGCCTCAAAGTTCATTTACAGCACATTGAGCCTGCGGTGAAAAAGATCCCATTACTTCCAAGGCATTGTGCTAGGGTGACATCCAGTTTACATCAGTTTACCTTCCCCAATCTTCCTCGGGTACCCATTTATCGTCCAGCCCAAAAGCGAGGATGAACAGCCACTGCACCTTAAAGGATCCCTCCACAGATGCCTCCTCAGCCCTCCCTTAGGACCATCCAGCAGACCTCCACCCAGCACCATCAACATGGCCAACCACTCCGTCCAGCACCACTGTCTTTTAACATCTAAGTTTTACTTTCTACTGGAAGTATGCCAACATGCGCAGCCTGTGCCTAAGACAGGTGACCATTCCAATCCTTCAGACTACAAAGACCTTCCCAACCAAAACTACACGATTCCAGGATGGAGGCTGCAGAATGCTCAACTTCATACCTTACTATCACTTCCAATTAAGCCAAGCCCTTCAACGCCTCTAAAACTTCCAAACACTTATCCCCCATTTTTCAATAACACTCAGCTGTCACCTACAATAAACATCCTCGGTCTATCCTTAACTCAAAATCTCAACTGAAACTTCACATCTCCTCTCTTACTTAATCAGCTTCCTTGAGGTTAGGCTTTCTATCATCTCTGCCAGTTCTTTTATCCTCCCAAATGATATCTATATACAGGGGCCTTGCCTGCCTATTATGCAGTATACATTTCATAATGTTCTCATTCTCTTTGTCTCTTTCCATTCATAACTACATTTCCATTGCTCTAAAAATATGAGTGGCCATTTTATAAAAATAGAACATATACTACCCTGTCTTTTATTCTTATGACACCAGTCCATTCCTTGTTGTTTGTTCTTTACTTTTCCCTAATGAAACAGGTTGTCCGGTTGCATAAAAATTATATTTGCTAGTAAATACACTTCAGAGGCACTTATGTATATAAATGAATTTTGTAAGCATTACAAAAAACAAAGTTTAAAAGGGCTTAACATTGAGGAAAGTTCAGTAGATTCTGGACAAGCATGAGTGTGGAAGTTGGAAAGCAGTTGGTAAATAGCAAGAATTGTTCTAAAAGGGTCAGAATACATGCTGTGACTGTGAATGGACAGCATTTCCATAACCTTTTTAAATACTCATCCATATTAATCCCTCGAAAGGATAACCAGGATAATGCATCTGACAAGTCAAGAAGATAACAAAGCCAAACATTAACATACAGGAGTTAAGTTGGGAGCATATGCTATGCTTTGAATGGTCACGATACTCATCTCCATACCATTGGCCCTTCAGCCTGTGGTGGGTAACAATCCATTAACTTGGGACACAGGCCCAATGCAGCATCCAGGTTACCAGTTCACCTTCCCAGGTAACAATTTTACCAATCATCCAGAAAAGAAGGATTTGAACTCAGGCACACAGTTGTGAAAATGTATACAAACCCACAGCACCATGGAGGCACATTAACTTATGCTGTTTTTCTTACAGCTGCTAAATTTTACAAAATACAGCAAGGTTACTGCAAGAAGTGGTGGGAGTCTCCGTACTGGCCTCCACAAATTGCTGGCGCAGAACACTTTGACGCCATATGTAGGAGTCACGAACACTCCCGGGAAAAGCTTGCACAGAAGCTGATGATCCTCATCTTTGAGTCTGCCACAACTTGTACATTAAGGCTGTACTTCCTCTTTCTGTTCAGATAAACAACTGCATTGCAGGTGCTTTGATGGTATGTGAGTGCAGTCTATTGCCCCTATGACAGAAGGGAATCCACTGAGGCCATAAAAATCTTGCTTGATAAGCATGAGATCCTGCAGATTTTGGGGCATATTTATTTATCGTTTTGCTTTGTTCAACAAATCCTCAGTAACATCATTCAATATTCTTGATATTGATGACTGACTGATACCAGCTACATCACCCACCACATTCTGAAATGTCCCACTGGCAAAAAAACGCAGGGCAACCAAGATCTGTGTGTGAATTGGAATTGCTCTTGTCCTACTTGTGGGCCTGTGGATATGTGGTCCAATCTCCTCCACAGCTGAAGGATTTCATGGCGGGGCAGCTGATAATAGTGTATGAGGAGATCATCGCTGACCTCTAAAGAGATTGAGACGATCTCTGAAAACTCTTTCCCGTCGTAGCCTGTCATGTTCCAGTTCCCAGAGCAGCGCCATTTCACCTTCAAAAATAATTTATATAGGGGTAATAATCTCATATGCTAGAATTGGATTCTTTTGTTCCAGTTACTTAAAAAGTCCAGTGATCAGCTAATATAATTATATAGAACCTAAGTAAATAACTATTTGTTATCAAACGTTCCATCCAGATCTAAAACAGTGTCTCCATTTCTTCGGATGAAATGTCACGGTAGCTTGTCAACAACAGGTCTCTTGCTCCTAATTCCTACTGACATTCTGGTAAAATGTTTTACAAAATTGTTTCCAACTTGGCAAAATCAACATAGTCCATAGGTGATAAACACCACAGTGCATTATATTTTGCTTGCAGGTTAGGAGTCCTGAAAACCAAACTAACCTAATATTATCCGATAAAACTAACAGCTGAAAATATAATTATCACCAGCATTACTTTACCCCTTGGCCCTCCATTTACGACCCAAATTCTCCTCCATTATTACTTTTGTTAAATATCATTTTACCAGCATATCAATAACATTTGTTAGAGGACACAGCAACCTCCCCAATTTTTTTCAATAAATAATACATCACTCATTGTGCTTTGACCATTATTTTATTAATCTATTGGAAATATTGGATGTGTAAATGAGTGAATGATTTCCACACATTTGTTAATATCTGTTTACACGCAAGGAAGAACTCAGTATGTAGAAACTATGTCGACTAACATCTGAACAACCAAAATCCAAGGGTGGCCGAGAATAATGTGAGGCTTGAGGAGCTGATTATAATTATAGCTGGAAAAACTGCCTTCATGATCATGGTATCTCCTCTGACACTAATATGTCAGCTAGACATCTAAATATTTCAAAACACAATTACAATAATCAATGAATATGACTGTAGAGACATACTGCTAAACAACAACAGGTAATAATAATAGTCCATGATTTGACTGATTACTCTTCATCAACAGAGTTCCAAGTGCCTCTTCCACAAGTCTTATGAACTGCATTTCTTCTTTCATATGCTAACTATTTGCTTGAGTCTTTAACGTTGCAGATCAAAATCGCAGGAAATTTAAGTTAAAAAACCACCACTTTTGATTCGTGCAGAGCTGCCAGCTGACCCGCTAATGTGCAGTTCATTTGATTTACTCAGCGGTATTTACATCGGCTGTACTCCTCATATCTTGTTTACTTCCATTCTACTACTAAGCATGTCAGTCGAATATTTGCGTATAAAAACCATGGAACACGATAAGTAGAGAAGTGAAAACTGAGGATAACTCATCGCCGATGCGGCTACGTGTCACTCTACTTCGTCTTTTCCACGACTCTCGCCACTTACTTCCGTCACTGTTATACGTTTCCATACTCCTGCATACCGAGATTGTTTTTGCAATTGCATTGTCATGTTCAGGAACCGCCGATTAAGCAGTCACACGGGAAAATAAACCTGAGCGGCGGAAGTATTAATTCACGCACCACGCCTCCGGTAACGCTCAGTTACGGGTGCTCGGAGCCGTGGTAACTTTTGGCCTACCAGAGGTGCGGTAGAGGCTGGTTGATGAATACCGATTTACCGGGTGGGCGGAGATACTGCGAAACTTACCAAACAGAGGTCTGAGTAAATGGTTTGATGAATCCGGCCTGGTGTTGAAGTAAATGACTGTGCATAATTAAAAAAAAAAAAAATTAAAACCATATAATTAAAGCCACAATACCTGATGAAACTAAAAAGATAAAAAAAACACTGGTTTTATTGATGGGTTTTGTTTTAAACCAGGGTGTCAAACTCATGGCCCGCGGATAGTCATAAATGGCCCACGGTATCACGGTAACTTCAATCTTGTCAATGTATTTTCTACCTTGTTGTCCCCATGACGGCACTTCAGAGTATGAATTGGCCCTCGAAGGGTTTTGGTTTGACAATTCTGGTTTAAACCGCCAACCCTGCTGCATAATTAAATCTTCACATATAGTTAAAATACAATACTGATGAAACTAACAAAGATACACACAAAAGAAAAAAAAAAAGGTTTATTACTTGGTTTAAACCACTGTTTTTTATTGGACTTAAACCATGGTTTAAACCATTTGTTTAAAACGTTTGGTTTAAACCGCCAACCCTGTTTTAAAGTTAACAATTTTGTCTGTTTCTTCACAGCCTCTATATAGCCCTTGCACTTGAACAATTGACCCATCTTCTCCCACAACTTCTTGTGTTAAAACAATAATATTTTAGTTTAACAATTTTATCCTTTTTATTCCCTGTCCCATATTGGCCTTACACCAGGCACAAATTCCTGGCTTCAACTCCCTTGCTCCACCTCTTTGCTCATGGCTGTCACTACAGAGGCTACATACCCTTCCCCTGACCTCAGATTTGTTACATTACACAATTATAGATGTGCCACATTCTCTTTCTCCTACTCTGTACAGAAGCTACAATTCTGTTTTTTCTCCTCCCTGTCCCTCCCATGTACTTCTCCAGGGGCTTGGTCTTGTTTAAGAGAGAGTATGTCAGTTTAGCTTCCCCAGTTTCTTACATTCCATGTCATCTCTGTTGGTATATTTCCTTCTTTATGTCTCATCTGTCGAGTTTTATTCTTTTTCATATTACAGCTCCTTCCTCCGTGTGAATTTTGTTATAATTTTCTAAGGTACTTTTTTGCTCATATTTCATCATTAAACTTTCAATTTCCAACTGGAACCCAAATATTCCTTTTATTCCTTCCTAAAGTATTTCAAATGCCAATGTCCTTATTTTAACATCTGGCTGTGCTTCAAGGAGTCCCCTGTGCTCCAAATGCGAACTAGATTATTCAGTTCCTCTCCCAAGTGTGAGATGTCTCCTTCCGGTAGCATGCCACCTCTGTTATACAGACAACTTGTTTCTATTCAGCGGCCCCGCCCAGAAGGCCTCTGCCACTTCATGTATTTGTTGATCACTCTGTTGCCATCAATTGTTAGCATTCTAACATCTGCCTTGTTGTCCTTCAGTTGACCTCATCTGTTTTCTCCTGCCCATCCTCCCTTTATTTTCAGTTTTTAGGCCTATAGTTTTTATCTATCACTACCAAACTATTGTTTTTCCTAGCACCAATTGGCTCCCACCTTCAGTGCTGTTCTTCATAACATAACTTTATACCTTTAGCACTTTCCACTCTCTTAAGTCGCATTTGTTTAATAACTACGTGAAATCTCCTCTATTTCTCTCTTGGGTACAGCCGTCAGAATTACATTATCTGGCGAGTGAGGTCAGCAATGCAGGCGTGGTGTTCTGGAGACCCACATTCAGGTGTCACCCGCTGCGCTACGTACCTGACAATTTTTAGCCGTCTTAGAGTGGCTGAAGAAGACAACCCGGCCCGTGCACTGCCTGATGATACCTATAAATCCAGAACTTCACCAAACTCTCTCTAGACTCTAGAGAGTTTGGTGAAATCTGAAATCTAGGATCAAATGGAGCTCCAAAGGGACAGCATAGACCCGAGCAGTGAAAGGAATGCCACTCTAAAAATGCTAGCGTGGCTCACTAATGGATGGGGTCATCCAACACTCTCCATCTTGAGAGTCTGCTGAAACCATGAACCAAACTTAAAAAATATATTAAACTGATGAAAATAATAATAAAAATTAAAATAATAATAATAATAATAATAATAATAATAATAATAATAATAATAATAATAATAACAATAATAATAATAATAATAATAATAATAATAATAATAATAATAATAATGATAATGATAATAATGATAATGATAATAATGATAATGATAATAATGATAATGATCATAATGATATTAATGAAATGTGATGTTAATAATGATAATGATGTTAATAATGATAATGATAATAATGATAATGTTAATAATGATAATGATAATAATGATAATGATACTAATGATAATGATAATGATAATGATAATAATAATAATGTTAATAATGATAATGATAATAATGATAATGATAATAATGATAATAATCATAATCATACTAATGATAATGATACTCATGATAATGATGATAATGTTAATAATGATAATGATAATAATGATAATAATGATAATGATAATAATAATAATGATAATGATAATTTTAATAATGATAATGTTAATAATGATAATGATAATAATGATAATGATAATAATGATAATGATAATGATAATGTTAATAATGATAATGATAATAATGATAATGATAATAATGTTAATAATGATAATGTTAATAATGATAATGATAATAATGATAATGATAATAATGATAATGATAATGATAATGTTAATAATGATAATGTTAATAATGATAATGATAATAATGATAATGTCAATAATGATAATGTTAATAATGATAATGATAATAATGATAATGTCAATAATGATAACGTTAATAATGATAATGATAATAATGATAATGATAATAATGATAATGATAATAATGATAATGTTAATAATGATAATGTTAATAATGATAATGTTCATAATATAATGATAATAATGATAATGTTAATAATGATAATGTTAATAATGATAATGATAATAATGATAATGTTAATAATGATAATGATAATAGTGATAATGTTAATAATGATATTGGTAATAATGATAATGTTAATAATGATATTAATAATAATGATAATGATAATAATGATAATGATAATAATGATAATGTTAATAATGATAATGATAATAATGATAAATATTATATTGATAATAATTAATAATGATAAATGATAATAATGATAATATTAATAATGATAATGATAATATTGATAATATTAATAATGATAATGATAATAATGATAATGTTAATAATAAATAATGTTAATATTGATAATGATAATAATGATAATGTTAATAAATGATAATGATAATAATGATAATATTAATAATAAGTAATGTTAATAATGATAAATGTTAATAATAGATAATGATAATAATGATAATGATAATAATGATAAATGTTAATAATGATAATGATAATAACAATGTAATGATAATATTGATAAAGTGTCAAAAGTAATGAAAATGCGATTAATAATGATAATGTTAATAATGATAATGTTATGTAATGATAATGATAATAGCAATGATAATGATAATATTGATAATGATAATAATGATAATGTTAATATTAATGATGTGATAATAATGATATTGATAATAATGATAATGTTAATGATAATGTCTTCATAATATAATAATAATAATGATAATGTTAATAATAATAATATTGATGGTAATAATAATACAAGATAGAATTATCCTAACTGCTTCAACCTCCTACGTGTTCACATCTTTTCATAGCTCCACCATTACTTCTCACAAAGATTTTACATATATAGAGAAGTACTGGGAACATTACCTTCTGTGTCCAACCTTCTTGTTGTCCCTACACCCCAGCTGCATACAGTGCTGACTCGCCCAGCAGTTAGCCTCCCATAACTCCACTCCTGCTGCTTTACGGCTCTCTATGGCCACGACTGGTTAAGAATGACTTTCCCATCCACGTCAGGTCATGAGGTTTCCGATCCCCGGAGCAAATAAAAAGCCTTTCCTGATCCTGGATTAGTTTTGCTTGTAAAAACGCGCTTGCTGGCTGTGTGGAGACATGGTGAAGGAAAATTCAGGGCAACATAGCATGATCTCCACTACGACCCAAGGAGAGAGGGAGAGACAAAAGCCTAATTTCTGCCCAACGTTATATCTTTGTGCAACAATCATGGTTGTTATATACCAATTAGAATCAATATTAAGAAACGTACCAAGACACATACACTAATGATATGGCTGTTGGTGCTCAATTATGTCATGGAAATAAAGTAAACTGAACCAGGACCGCCAGCAGCGGCACTCCATCATCCCCAATTATCGTGTTTACAAAAGTTTCTTGCTACCAATAGTGAATGATTACTTTCAGGCTGTGTGAAGGTCAGTAGGAGTTTTGAAATTCTCGGTGGGAAGAAAATGAGTACACCAATGACTCTGTTGTTAACACCAGAGTATGAACCCTCGTTCTGAGAAAGTGCTAACAGTGAGGCATAAGAAGTGGTGAGATATCAATTGGTGAACAGTGAACAGATGAGTGTATAAATAAATAGGTGCGAGGGGCACAGGCACAAGCACAGCCCACGGCAACTGAACATGTTAAAACTTGGGATAGTCGGACCATGAACTTGGACGAGCACACACACACACACACACACACACACACACACACACACACACACACACACACACACGTACGGATCTCAAATTTGTGCAGTGGTTTGCGTCATCTCCAGGTTAGGTTTGATTCACAGGCTAGTGGAGACGGATGCCATGGGCAGTCTCCGTCAATTAGAATAGACGGAGTCTCTTGTAAGGATGATGGTTTACGCTCTACACCTTCAACAGGAAATTCTGCCGGAAAACCCGGCTAGTCTTCTCTGGCCTTGGAAACGGTCGTAGTGGGAGCCGTACGTTTAAGAACATGGACCGGAGCCTCTCGTAAGGGAGGGTGAAGGGAGAACGACCACCAGGATCAAAGAGAGAAGGATATTTCATGAGCATTTGTTTTCCATCATGCACCGCGTCTGTGACGTCACGCCCGCCAGCTGTTTGCTGGTGCCACTGGAGCCCAAACCCCTTATTCAAGAAGCTTACATTGGTGTTTGTGCGGTGTTTGGGTGTTCAACGGCACAAAGAACTTAGGAAGAATGTTCAGGTTTTACAGGTTCCCCCGAGACAAGAAAACCTGTCCGGAGAAAACAGCGTCGACGGGCAGATAAAAATATGACGCCAAGAAATGCCCGCGTACTCGTCATAAAAACTGATTATTCTCAAGGGTGATGGTGCCTTAACAGGGACTAAAAAACCCAACAAGGGCACTGAGGCCAGAGGGCTGTACCATCTGTACATATTCCATCAAAATCCACATACATGCAGGTTATGTATGGTGAAAGCAGCGGTAGTGAAGGTGATAGTGGTGGCGAGGTTGCGTGTTGTGTCGAGTGCAGGGACCTGGTAGTGGCTGCACGTCCCAGATGATGATTGAGGCCTCCTCAGTGCCATTTTACAGGTAGGTGCCGGGGTTTTCCAGGCTACTGATTGATGTAAAGGCTAGGCTAGTTTTGCATCACTACGAGAATGGCACGGCATTCCTTGCTGTTTTAGTCACCGATATTTGGTAGGATACAGAAGAAAATACACACATATAGTATATTATGGACAGATGATACAGCATCTGAGCAGCTCAACTTCAGCATTTTTTGCTGTTCTCTTGATTAATTTTCTCGATTTGGTGCATAAATGTTCCAGCTGTTACAAAAGGTTCATTCTGCACAAGTTTCTGCTGCGGTGAAATAACGTAACAGAAGGTGCGTTACCATGCTTTCGCCATGGCTTTGGGCTCAACGCACGAGATCTGCGGGCGTGACGTCATCGTTCCCAGTGACGTCATAACAATGACGTCAGGCGAAATCTTCTCTCTGCTTTGATCCTTGGCTTACACTGCCTTCCCTGCCCCCTGCCCCCCCTCCCACCCATTGAGCTGGGCACCTCTGAAACACCATCCTAAAAGTTTGAGGAATTAAGGTCATTGTCCCCTGCTTAAAATGAGCTCCTGGGTGATTGAAGCTGCTTAATAAGAAAAGGCAAAAGTAGGTTGAGGAAGGATGGTAAAGGAGTAGAGTGGATGATAAGGAGGAGGAGGCGAGAAATGGGATAGAGATTACAGAGGAAAAGCCAGGAAGAAAAGAAGAGTAAAGGAATAATAAGAGGGCAGATAGAATATGACGCTGAAATACCTATGTGCTCTCGTCAGTAAAACTGATTATTCTCTCCAAGGAGTGATGGTGCCACTCTGGGGACCAAAGGCAACAAGGGCACTGAGGCCAGGGCCAAAATGTACCATCTGTACATATATTCCATTAAAACCCACATACATGCAGGTTATGTATAGTGAAAGCAGTGAAGATGAAGGTGACTGGTGGTGGCGGGGTGTGTTGTGCTCGAGTGCAGGGACAGGCGAGGCTGCACGTCCCAGAGGATGATTCAGGCCCTCCTCCAGTGCCATTTACAGGTAGGTGCCAGGGTTTTCAGGAGCTACTGATTGATGTAAGGCTACAGGCAAGTTTTTGCATCACTATACGAGAATGGTAATGGCATTCCTTACTGTTTTAGTCACCGATATTTTGGTAGGGATACAAGAAGAAAATATGAAAACACATATAGTATAGTATGGACGAGATACAGCATCTGTGACAGCTCAACTTCAGCATTTTTTTTGCTGTTCTCTGTTAATTTTTCTCGATTTGGTATAAATGTTCCAGCTTCATTACAAAAGTTTCATTCTGCACAAGTTTCATATTCTGCTGCATTGAAATAACATGTAACAGAAGTGCGTTACCATGCTTGCCATGGCTTTGGGCACCAGCGCGCGTGTGCCTTGGAGGAGATGCGGGCGTGACGTCATCAGTTCCCTGATGACGTCATAACAATGATCGTCGGAGTTGTGAAATCTCCTCTCTCTTTGATCCTTGCAACACACTGCGCCTTCCCTGCCCCCCTGCTCCCCCTCCCACCGGCTAGGAGCTAGGCACCTCTGAAACACCGTCCTAAAGTTTGAAGATTAAGGTCATTCGACCTGCTTAAGGCTGAGCTCCTGGGTGATTGAAGCTGCTTAATAAGAAGGGCAAAAGTGAGTAGAGGAAGAATGGTAAAGGAGGTGCAGAGTGGATGATAAGGAGGAGGAGTAAGCGAAGTAAGGATAGAGATTACAAGGAAAGAAAGCAAGGAAAAGAAAAGAAGGAAGTAAAAGGAATAATAATGGAGGAAGATTTACATAGATTTACATAGAAAATCAGACCACACAGCCCCCATGCTCCAGACTAGGGTGGTCTGTCCTTAAACCTAAGTGAATCTATACTAATCAGATGGCTCCAAAACGTTGCATTTCTACTCTAGTTAATATTAAGTTGAAGGAAGTGACGGTCGAGCTTGTTTTTAAAGGAGTCAATCAATGTTAACATTGACCAATGACGGTGAGAGCTTATTCCATTCTCGCACTCAGCAACGTTGGTGAAGAAAAACTTGGTGCAGTCCTGAATTTACTTGTCTACATTTGAGTTTTCTGCCATTGTTCCTCGTTCGCAAAGTGTCATCGATCATAAACAATTTTGTTCTGTCTATATCATTGAAACCATTAAGTATTTTAAAACAGTCGATCAAGTTTCCTCGGAGGCGACGCGTTTCTCAAGAGAGAACATGTTGAAGGTGGAAAGCCTTTCTTCGTAGGATTTGTTGCAGCAAGGAGGATCATTTTAAGCGTTGCCGACGCTGAACACCTCTAATTTGCAGCAATGTCCTTGGCATGGTGAGGAGACCAAACTATACCGACTATTCCAAGTGTGGACCAGGACTAAACTATTGTACGGCGGAAGTAATACATCTTTATTCTTGAATAAAAAGGGTTTCTTTTAATGAAGCCCAACATTCTGTTCGCTTATTTGCTGCATCGATACATTGATGTGGAGAATTTGAGGTTTGACGCGATTTTGACCCCAGGTCCTTAACGCATTGAACGCTTGTAGAGAGGGATGGTAAAGGGCCCGCAGGAAAACAATGAGAGATGGAGAGGAAGGAAGGAAGGGGAAAGAAGAGGATAAATGAGGAAGGGATGATGGTAAGCGGCGCAGAGAGGGTGATGAAGTGATGAAGGATGAATAGCGATGAAGAGAATGTGAGATAGCCACGAAGAGGAGGAGGTAACTGGAGGAGAGAGATTGCAGGAAAGGGGAGGAAGGAAGGGATGATAAAGGGAGAAAATGACAGAATGATGATGTGAGGATGAAGGATGAATAGCGATGAGGAGCGCGTGAGAATGTAGAAGGGGAACAAACTGAGGAGGAGAGGGATTACAAGGAAGGCAGGAAGGGAAGGAAGGGGACGATGAATGAGGAAGGGAATGTAGGGACGGCATGATGGTGAGAGAAGGAGGAGCGTGGAGGGTGAGGGTGCAGGTGACTGAGGAGGGGAAACAAAAGGACGATAGATTGCAAGGAAGGAAGGAAGAGGAAGGAAGGAAGGAAGGAAGGAAGGGGAATGTAGGGACGGCATGATGGTGAGAGAAGGAGCGTGAGGGTGAGGGTGTGGGGTGACTGAAGAGGGGAACAAAGGACGATAGATTGCAAGGAAGAAGGAAGGAAGGAAGGAAGAGGGAAGGAAGGAAGGATGAAGGGATTTGGAGCTATGATGGTGAGAGAAGGAGGGAGCGTGGGGGTGAGGGTGTGAGGTGGGACTGAAGAGGGGAACAAAGGACGATAGATTGCAAGGAAGGAAGGAAGGAAGGAAGGAAGGAAGGAAGGAAGGGGATGAAAGGACGGCATGATGGTGAGAGAAGGAGGGAGCTTGAGGGTGAGGTGGGGAGTGACTGAAGAGGAGGAACAAAGGACGATGGGTGCAGGAAGGAAGGAAGAGGAAGGAAGGAAGGGAATGTAGGGACGGCATGATGGTGAGAAGGAGGGAGGCTGAGGGTGAGGGTGTGAAAGTGACTCGAAGAGGAGGAACAAAAGGACGAGATGGGTGCAAGGAAGGAAGGAAGGAAGGAAGGAAGGGAATGAACAGGGGACGGCAATGATGGTGAGAAGGAGGGAGCGTGAGGGTGAGGTGTGGAGGTGACTGAAGAGGAGGAACAAAAGGACGATAGTTTGCAAGGCAGCAGAAGGAAGGAAGGAAGGAAGGAATGGGGATGATAAGTCAGGATGAGGATGGCTGGACGGTGAGAGTACAGAGTAGAGTGGGAGGTAGTAGAAAATTAGGGATTGGAAACAGCCGCCATCAGCCTTTCTCCTGATCTCTTCTCTCTTCTTCTTCTTCTTTCACCATAACAGCTTTCTTTCCTTTTCCATTACGATTTTTGTTTCTTCTTGTTTTAATAAGTTCTTATAATTAGTACTTACTTTTATGAACTTTCTTCTTCTTCTTCTACTCTTCTTCTTCTTCTTCTTCTTTTCTTTCTTATCATCATATTCTTCGCCACTTCAAGTCTACATGTATTTTTCTTTGTTTTCGCAAAAATTCTACATTGTTGTGCTTTACATATGTTTTCTTTTTCTCCTCTCTTTCTTTCTTTCTTTCTTACTTCTCCTCCTTCTGCTCCAGAATCCTTCCAGCAGCCTTCCAGCTTTTGAATCTCTGACTCTTGCAGGATGCCTCGCCTTCCCTCGCTCTTGCTTCTCTCCTGCCTTACATAACCTTGGCAAACTCATCCTGATTACAACATATCTCTCTCTCTCTCTCTCTCTCTCTCTCTCTCTCTCTCTCTCTCTCTCTCTCTCTCTCTCTCTCAACTCCTCCTTCCTTTGGCCCTTCCTTCCACCACCTCACCTCTCCTTTATTTCCTTGGGGCAACCTTTCCCTCCTTCAGATCCCCATTCGTCTTTTTCTTTCTTCCCTCCTCCTTTGCCTCTTCCTGTTTTTCCTCACACCCCGTCATCCTCCTCAACACATCCTTCCCCTTCCTTTCTTGGCCACTTCGACAGTTCTGATTCCCTCTGTCACGTCTGTCCTTTCCTTCCCTCTCTCACAGGCCTCTTCTTATTCTCTGTTCTCTCATTCAACAACTCCACCTTTTTAATATTTCTTTTCTTTTTGCTCATCTTTCCCTTTCAATACTCTCCTTCTCCAACGGTCCCTCCATCCTGGGCATTAATACACGTGCTAGCCTTCCCCTCCTCTCCTCCCCACCTCCATATGGGGCGTCCAGCACCTCACCTTTCTTCCACTAATTCTACACATAAAACACGTTGTCTTGTATTATTAAGTGAGAACACGGCCAACTGATTACTAAACACTGCAACCTGACTTCTCTTCTTTTTCTTCTTTGGGTCTACGTTCACACCCTGAAGGTCTCGATCATTCTCTGTAAGTTTTCCTCCGAGTCTGTGGAGGCCTTCACTTTCCATCCTGGTTCCAAACAATCCCAGGCTAGCTCACTCTGGCCTCCCCGTCACACTCTTTCATAAACACAGAGGAACAAAATGAACAACTACCAAAAAGAAAATCGGAATCGGATCTGTACTGGCAGGCATCACTGGTAGCCCTCGCACTTAAATACCTCTGAGGGGCCGCCCCTTGACACGGAAGACGCTCCTGGAGAGCGCAGCGTAAGTGGTAGCGAGCCTCGCCCACACAACGGCGCTGGGAGAGCTAAGGCAGCGTCTGGCCGGCGCCTGGTGGCTCCCCGGCGCGCTGCGCCCTGCACCGCCCCGGGATGCATTTTTACACTCTGTATACTGACTCAACACCATACCCTCCGGCGACCAATGAGACGCCTCAGAGACGAGTGCGTCATTCCCTCCGCCGACCAATCAGACGCTCTTCACAGATGAATGCATTACTATGACGTCACATCGTCACATAAATCCTGTAATCATTTTTTATTGCCCATTTGTCACAATCGCAGTGTACAATGTGTATGTCTGTTAACTAATGAAACGTAATGTTTTTATTAAGAGAGTTTTATTTGAGTATGGAAAATACTATACGTTGGGTTACCAGCCGTGATAAATAAAGAAAGAAAAATAAGGTGTAAAAAGAAAATGGAGCATTTAAATGACATAATTTAGGTAAATACAACACACATATTCTCTCTCTCTCTCTCTCTCTCTCTCTCAGGAGGTAAAAGTGAATTACCAACCTAGAAAAGTTATACATGCTATTCATAGACATTATACATAGAATGCAAAATACCCATAATTACGGTTCAGGACAAAAATAAATAGATCTCCTTAATTAGCTAACGAATGGGGTATTACATGTCGCATTAATTCTCAGAAGATACAGATATGTGAAATATTATTATGACATGTCCATTATAACACAGGGTTAATAACATTATTTTCCCTGCTCCCCAAGTGAGTACCAAAAAAAGATTTTTAAAGGTAATTGTCCGTCATTGCAAATTTATACAGATAATACATCATGTACTATATAAAAACTAAAACAATATTACGAAAGGGGCATAGAGTAATAAGAAAGAAATTAAAATGTATATTTCATTAATTACACTCACATAGGGAGATACTCACCATACATTCTGACTGGGAATAAGGCATCACAGATTGGAGAAGTACCACTGGCTGGGAGCCCTATAGCCCCACTATACAGGGTGGCATGTGGACAGGCTGCCTTTTGGTTCATACTCATAGTATAATACACTCTCAGGGCGGCAGGAAGTGTGTGTGTGTGTGTGTGTGTGTGTGTGTGTGTGTATGTGTGTAAGAGTGCTGAAAGAGAAATTAGGGAAAATAGGAGGACGGAGTAGGATAGGTATTGAAAAGGAAAGTGAGGGGAATTTTACTTCTTTGTGTGAAAGTATATAAACAGATGGATGAATAAGGTTTGGTAGGAAACTAAGTGGTGAAGAAGAAGAAGAAGATGAAGAAGAAGAAGAAGAAGAAGAAGAAGAAAAGAAGAAGAAAATAATAATAATAATAATAATAAGAAGAAGAAGAAAAGAAAAAGAAGAAGAAAGAGAGAGAGAGAGAGAGAGAGAGAGAGAGGCAGAGAGAGAGAGAGAGAGAGAGAGAGAGAGAGAGAGAGAGAGAGAGAGAGAGAGAGAGAGAGAGAGAGAGAGAGAGAGAGAGAGAGAGACGAGAGAGAGAGGAGAAAGAGAGAGAGAGAGGAGAGAGGAGAGAGGAGGAGTGAGTTTGGTGGTGTTAAGGCGAGTCACTGTGGTGTGAACAGGAATACCAATTTTTCAACATCTAATGAGTGTGGAACATGAAGTTGGAGATGTTACTGTAGAAAGTAATGAGTATGGTGGGTGTAGGAGCAGGCAAAATGCGAGCTTGTGTGGAGAGAGAAAAACGAACAGAAGAGAAAGCAGGATACTATATGTCACAAGTTGTAAACTGTAAGTATGGCTATGATGGATTAACCCCATAAATTACAAATGTATGGAGATGTAGTGGTAGAGTGTATGCAATTGATATAAACTTGCTTGTGGGACCATTAAGTGCAAGAGAAGTGGATGAAGACACTAACTGTCCCTCTCAAGAGTAAAAAGTGAGTGTATTACAATAACAATAAAGGATTAGGATGCTCAGAAGATCCAGGAAAAGTTTATGGGGGAGAATATTGACTGACTAAGGTCTGATGGAAATAATGTAGAGAAGGTTAAGTAAGAGCAAGGAGGTTTCAGGAAAGGAAGGACTGCATGAATGAAACATGTTTACAATTAAGATGATAGTTGAATAGTATCTGGGAAGAGGTAAGAAAGCTATATGCAGCCTGTGTGAATCTTAGAAGACATATATGATAGGGAGAAGATAAGGAAGATCTATGGAAAGTTCTAGAATATATGGTGTGGGAGGACAGTGGGTAATGGAGGGAAAAAAAAAGGCATTTCATAGAGGAGCATGTTCATATGTGAGGTGGAGAGGTGAGACAGGGATGTGATGTCATACCATGTATATCAATATCTTTACGGATGATTTTATGAGGGAAAATAAAGCCAAGGTTGGGAATATTGAGCAAGATTGAGGTTGCATTTTGCTGATTAGCCGTGATTGGATGTTTGCAGATGACACTGTCTTGCCATTGCTGACAATGAAAAGGGAATCTTAAGATTAAAAATGTGGTGAATTAATTTAAAAAAGGTACTTATGCATAGAGTGATATTGAAAGTTAAAGTAAATTGATCTTTTGAGAGAAGAGGATATATAGGTGAAGTTCAGCACGCATTGTAGCTAGTGTGAGTGTACCACTTTGAATTTCTATAGAGATTCCCAGGTAATGATAACATAACATAACATATTTATAGGACAACAAAAGGGTAGTCTACTTATCCGGAACTGTGCTATGGATAAGCAATGTTTTGAAACTGGTTTGGACACATTGAGAAAAAAATGAATGGTTAGTTGGAAAAAGATGTACATGAGTTAGGATACTTTTAATAGCCAGAACCATGACTCTTCGCATTAGGCTGATTGAGAGATATGTTTAGTGCTAGGTTGCGTTGTCTTTTATTGGCCTTTTCAATAAGGCTGCCTTTTCGTTTGCGACCCTTTCCAATGGTGCAAGCTCCTCGCATGCCCACCTGGCGTCGTGCAACAGAAGTGGGCTGGCAGGAGTATTTTGCTACTGACCAGCTCCCCTGCATGGCAGAACTACCAGTGCTGTGAAAGATAGGCTGTTCCAGTTGATTTGATGTTCGAAACAGATTTAAGTCTTGACAACAGTTTTCTGCATTCCCTCAAGAGTCTGTTCATCTCCATACTGAGGTAGCAAGGTGGAGCATAGTGTCATTAATTTATGTTATTACTTGCCGCGTAATACTGCTGCACCTAGTAGGTTTGGTAGAATTGATTTACGTCTCCAGTTTCAGCAGTACACATTCCACTTCTACTGGTTTTATGTTTGTAGGTGGCATCTCTACTTTCCACATTATCTACATCGCAAGGCACACCATGAGACTTTTGTTTTCCTCCAATTAATATGTGAGTGATCATCCCTATTTACTGATTCAGAGTTTTCTTTCAAGGTAACAAAGAAATCCAAGGGTTGTAGTACGTTTTCATTTCCAAGTGCAATACTTGCAAGTCAGTGCCTATTTTCTGGGCTATTTTCCAATATCTAAGAGGTAACTACAAGGAACTGTTCACAAGACAAAGCAGCCACATGTTTGCAAACTTTACCAGTCATACCAGTACTGCACTCGGTACTGGCCAATTTTAAGATCTACAGTATACTGTATTTGTTCCTTTGACTGGCTTTTAACTATGAACTGATGCTGATCTTCATTATACCTAGTGATGCTTTTCCTTACTAATGGAAATCCCAGTTGGTGGCTTCACTACTTTCCTTCTACAGAGAGACACATCAATGAGGCGTTGTTTCATATATTCATCAAATATTTCATCTTTATAAACATGATCAGTTGAGTCATGTGTTGTAGGCTTTACATCTGCAGGCAACGACCAGAAAACATGTATAGCATAAATTTTTGTCCTGATTTCTAAAATATTGGTACATTGAACACAATTATTATACGTATATTATATATTATAAAGGTTTTTTATTAGCTAAATATCGATGAACATTATTTATAGAATATGTGCATAGCAAAACATTATTTTTAGTTGTTTTCACAGTGATAGATAAAATTTCAATTATATGGTCAGTGTACTTGAATTTGTAACTCTTTTTTACTATTTTTTAGGGCACTAGTAGTTTAGTAAGGAACTTTAGTGTTACAATACCGTCTCCAGTTTCATTATTCCACTTCTGGCTTTATGTTTGTAGGTGGCATCTCTACTTCCACATTATCTACATCATGAGCTGCACCATGAGACTTTGTTTTCCTCCAGTATGTGAGTGATCATCCCTATTACTGATTCAGAGTTTTCTTTCAAGGTAACAAAGAAATCAAAGGGTGGTACGTTTTCATTTCAAGTGCAATACTTGCAAGCCAGTGCCTATTTTTCTGACTATTTTCCAATATCTGAGGTAACTGCAAGAGGAACTGTTCTGAACAAGCAGCCTGATGTTTGCAAACTTTACCAGTCATGTACTGCACTCACAAGCCAATTTTAAGATCTACAGTATACTGTATTTGTTCCTTTGACTGGCTTTTAACTATGAACTGATGCTGATCTTCATTATACCTGGTGATGCTTTCCTTACTAATGGAAATCCCAGTTGGTGGCTTCACTACTTTCCTTCTACAGAGACACATCAATGAGGCGTTGTTTCATATATTCATCAAATATTTCATTCATAAACATGATCAGTTGAGTCGTGTTGTGGGCTTTACATCTGCAGGGCAAACCAGAAACATGTATAGCATAAATTTTTGTCCTGATTTCTAAAATATTACACATTGAATTATTATACGTATATTATATATTATAAAGGTTTTTATTAGCTAAATATCGATGAACATTATTTATAGAATATGTGCATAGCAAAACATTATTTTTAGTTGTTTTCACAGTGATAAAAATTTAATTATATGTCAGTGTACTGAATTTGTAACTTTTACTATTAGGCACTAGTAGTTTAGTAAGGAACTTCTTTAGTACAATACCACAAATTTGCTTAATATATAATACCTTGCTGCTATGGGGAAATTGTATTTCTTCTCTATCTTCTAAGGTGAAAACTGAATTTCTTCCCTGAATCCCTATCTTGTATGGGAAAAGCTGTATTTCTTCTCTATCTTCTAAGGTGAAAACTGAATTTCTTCCCTGAATCCATATCTTGTATTGGGAAAACTGTATTTCTTCTCTATCTTCTAAGGTGAAAACTAAATTTCTTCCCTGAATCCCTATCTTGTATGGAAAACTGTACTTTTCTCTATCTTCTAAGGTGAAAACTGAATTTCTTCCTGAATCCCTATCTTGTATGGGAAAACTGTATTTCTTCTCTATCTTCTAAGGTGAAAACTGAATTTCTTCCCTATCTTGTATGGGAAAACTGTATTCTTCTCTATCTTCTAAGGTGAAAACTGAATTTCTTCCCTATCTTGTATGGGTAAAACTGTATTTCTTCTCTATCTTCTAAGGTGAAAACTGAATTTCTTCCCTGAATCCTATCTTGTATGGGAAAACTGTATTTCTTCTCTATCTTCTAAGGTGAAAACTGAATTTCTTCCCTATCTTGTATGGGGAAACTGTATTTCTTCTCTATCTTCTAAGGTGAAAACTGAATTTCTTCCCTATCTTGTATGGGAAAATTGTATTTCTTCCCTTTCTTCAATAGGGATATCTGTATTTTTATGACAAATAATATACAAAGTCAAAATCTCTTCCAACGTCTCAAAAAATTTTCCTAGAAATTTGCCTAGGGGGCAATCTCCCCTATGGCCCCCCCACTGGCTACGCCACTGGGGAGGATTATTGGAAAAAGTACATCATTGGAAATTCGTCAGTCATCGATGGGTTCCTCCATATACAAACATTATAAGGAATATAATACATGGTTTATATGACGTGTCATAGGTCACTTTTACCATTTTCTTTATGTGTACAATGTATTCCATGTTTAACCCCATTTTTTCCCGGAAAACAGGTAAAATAGGGCTGAAAGTTAGGTTTAGGAGAGGCTGATTGACCTATTAGCCTTTTGCCCATAGCATACAGTATTAACTATGAACGAATTCGCTATGAACG